>NC_060161.1:18509402-18543249 GCF_021292245.1 Micropterus dolomieu | reverse complement strand
AGAAGCCGTCATTGAACAGGGGAGGGGGTCTACGCCACCACTTATCCCCCACTTACAATGCTGTCCTTTCATCACTTCCCAGGAAACTCAACAAACGTAACCTATTGACCTCAGGTGAAGATACCAACGATGGTCGTTCAGTCTTCGCCACAGGTAGTCTTAACGACTGTAACGACTGTCGTCACAGAAACAAGGAACACTAACGAACCAGCGGTATCGATGACCCGGGATAACGACCCCACTGAGGTTAAATAGCTGAGTTTCCCTGCCAGTCAGTCAGAACTGAAGAAGTCCTTTGGATGAGGGACGAAACGTCTTCCAGTATCTTCAACCAAGTCCAGTTGCCCTTGATTTTAACCTTCGTTGGATAACTATGACCTGGATGACTGAGAATCTTCATAGACACTTTATTTCTTGTATCTCGAAACCACCAAAAAACAGAATGTCTTGTTGACCCTCACCTCATCCCATTTAAGTACTCAATTCTTTACACATTATAGTGTCATACATTTCTGATTAATCAAATGAGGACCTTAAGTGGATGTAATGTTGCTTTTTGGAATGGATCGCCCTTTCAGTGTGCAGAGCAACAAAAAAGGATTAGATAAATTCTAAACTAAAAACACTATTTGACACCTTTAAATCAAGATAACTTGTTGGTGCAAAAATACAAGCATGTGCATGTATCTTTAATGAAGCACAATTTATGGTAAAAAGACATATTTAATTTCTATATATACACACTCTTAAACCGATTTTCCATGTCTCACCTCAAGGTATCACTGTCAGCTAGTTAGCAATACCATACTCAATGATGGAGATCTATTATGATGTAAAATGACGACCCTAGTCAGTGGTTTTGCTACTTATACTGCCAATAATGGACACATGTATTGTAGGTTCTGAAAAGGCAAAATGAACTTTAGTGAATGGTTCAGGTCATTGTACCACTAATAATGAGGATAGTGAGCTTGAGGGCAATGACAGTGAAGGAGAATGGAGCCCAAAACACAGAAAGCACACATTCTTCTTCAAATATTTTGTAATCCAAGAATGATCCACATTTGCCATGTATTTTATCCCTTATGCTGTGTAGTACTCCTCACGCAAGGGCAAAGTGCAGAAAATGTGATACTCATCTCTACTTCACAACAAACATACTTCATGCTGTAGAAAGTTTAAAGCACTACATTCAGTTGGAAAAATGCCACTGGATTGATAGATTGCTGTCATTTAAGCCCAGCTGCCAGCCACCTACTCAAAAATTAAATGTAAACTTTTATTTCATCACTAGCTCCCTATACCGATTAAACTCAAGAAATAAGCACAAATACAGGGGGGATGTCCATAATTCAAATTGCCTCCCAATACAATGAGCCCAACAGCCCACAGAAGTCTAGACATACCACTGCACAAGTCCACTTGGAGCACACAGCAAGGAAAACAGCACGACTGAGTGACACTTGAGAATTGCTTTGCATTGCATGCTGAGTTGCATCTCATGGTGAAGATGGAAGCTGTGGCTTTTTCCGTGTCAAAATTCAGTCCGATGGCA
This sequence comes from Micropterus dolomieu, assembly GCF_021292245.1. Classification (NCBI taxonomy): domain Eukaryota; kingdom Metazoa; phylum Chordata; class Actinopteri; order Centrarchiformes; family Centrarchidae; genus Micropterus; species Micropterus dolomieu. The sequence continues at coordinate 18,541,694 of NC_060161.1, read as the reverse complement.
GTGAGACTACTCCGAATTGGATATGGTAATTACAAAATTTCCATTAACATAGTTAAATGAACGAACTAAATACAATAGAGGTCAAGCTTTTGTCACTGGCTGTTTTGAACGAGGGTTAGCTTATTATTTATCTCAAGATTTAAAATAGCTTGTGCATTTTATTAAGTCTTAATTTGAACTACAAATTAAGACTTAATAAAGTCCATTTTAAGAGATATACAATTGTATTGCATTTTAAGTGAGTCTGCTGGGAGGTAAATTGGCATCCCTCTCGGTTAATAATCTTCTATTGTGGTCCAGCATTCAGAGTGATGTCATGTGTGGGGTTAGCCCCTTTCAATTAGCAACACTCAGAAATAGCTCTCTTTTAATTAGAAATCACTAATCAGCAGGGTCTTCCCATAAAAAAACAATACCACAGAAACACTCCCCTACAGCATGTGTTTTAACATACTGTACAAATAGTATTTATGGCACATCAAATAAAACACACAGACAGTATTGTTTGATAGTGTTGCTCACAGCAAAGTGGCTATAAAAAGGTTGATCAACACAAAAACTGCTGCTGCCCTGCTCTGCAGCCATCGAAACTTTCCAGCATGTTGCACCTCTCCCCACACCCCGATCATATGTCAAAGCAGGTGTTGTGCCTTTGACAGCTGATGGTGAACACCCACTTGAATCCAGAGGTGATTTAGCCTTCAAAACCCTGGACAGGAAGCGTCATGGGATGCACAGACGCCTCAAGTTTTCCGGCAGAATAGGTTCATTCGACATTCGACATGCATGTCGATGCTGTCTGTCTGCCTAGGGCTTAAGTACTACTATCTGTATTCTTTCACTTTGATTTAATCTTAAGGGAAAGAAAAGACCTGCCAAATGTTACACCAGTGACTTATCCCTTTAATTTGCTCCCTATATACAGCTACAAGTATGTCTAAATCAGTTTTTTACTATAAGAATTCTAAAGGCTCCATCTCACTTTATTCCTTGCTGTCCACCATGTATGGTTTAATTCTGAAAATGATCAAGTATGTGAATGAATATATGTAGAAATAAAGGAATGAATGAATTTCACTCTTTGGCTAAAAATAATACATCCCTGGGTTTACTACTTTCAGCTACTATTTGACCTTTCTGCTCATGTAATTCAAAGTTGAAGAATTATTCCTTTTTATCTAGATAGATATGTTTCTCTACGTAACCTAGATTTACATAGATAGGTGACTTCATTAAGTAGAGGTGTGAAGTGCTGAGAGCCGACAGTCTTCTTGATGTCAGATGAAAATTATGTTGTCAGACTGGATTGAGATATTTACAGAGCACCTTACTGTGAGACAGCATAATGTAGTTGAGATCCCTGAGCACTATCAACTGCCTCTGAGACCGTTCAGACACGAATACAGGTCCGTAAAAGTGAACAAACATTCAATTGGATAGAAATAGAGATGTGTAATCGGGCACAATTCCATAACCCACTAATACATAAGACGACTAAAGACTAAAATGCAGTATGTGCTCCAAGTTAGTTAGACAAATTTTAGTCTAATAGTTAGAAATGTTGAGATCAAGCCAGGTAGATTGACCTTTACACTTGCTTTTGAATTAGACATCCTACTGGACTTTCCTAGCCTCCTCATACCAATTATTTTCCCACCCTGTGTGAAATATTTACAATGCTCTATTCAGCCCAATTATACAAGACCAGATCCTCAAACCTAAACGACAGAATGAGTCGTTTGCCAATGACTCCCTAAAGGACATATATAACCACTGGAGAATACCAGCGATAGGCATACTGGACCTTCTTCGTCATGGTCAACAATAAACAGGTAGTTAACATTGTGAAACAGTTGCCGTTTGGTTAGGTTTAGGCACCAAAATTACTTGATTTGGGTTAAAATACAGTATCTCACACAAGTGAGTACACACCTCACGTTTTTGTAAATAGTTGTTTATATCTTTTCATGTAACAACACTGAAGAATTTAAAATTTGCTACAATGTAAAGTAGTGAGTGTACAGCTTGTATAACTGTGCAAATTTGCTATACCCTCAAAATAGCACGTCACACAGGCATTAATGTCTAAACCGCTGGCAACAAACGTGAGTACACCCATAATTAACAAATGTCCAGGTCCAAGGTCTCAGGTGTAAATGGGGAACAGGCGTGTTAAATTACGTGTTATTGCTCTCACACTCCTTCATATTGGTCACTGGAAGTTCAATATGGCACCTCATGGCAAAGAACTCACTGAGAATCTGAAAAAAAGAATAGTTGCTCTACATAAAGATGGCCTAGTCTATAAGAAGATTGCCAAGACCCTGAAACTGAGCTTCAACACGGTAGCCAAGACCATACAGTGGTTCAACAAGACAGGATCCACTCAGAACAGGATCGCCATGGTCAACCAAAGAAGTTCAGTGCATGTGCTCGGCATGATATCCAGAGGGTGTCTTTGGGAAATAGACATATGAGTGCTGCCAGCATTGGTGCAGAGGTTGAAGGGGTTGGGGGTCAGCCTGTCAGTGCTCAGGCCATACGCCACACACTGCATCAAATTGGTCTGCAAGGCTGTCGTCCCAGAAGGAAGCCTCTTTGAAAGATGATGCACAAGAAATCCTGCAAACAGTTGCTGAAGACAAGCAGACTAAGGACATGGATTACTCGAGCCATGTCCTGTGGTCTGATGAGACCAAGAAACTTATTTGGTTCAGATAGTGTCAAGTGTACGTGGCGGTAACCAGGGAGTACAAAGTGTGTCTTGCCTATAGTCAAGCATGATGGTGGGAGTGTCATGGTCTGGGGCTGCATGAGTGCTGCCGGCACTGGGGAGCTACAGTTCATTGAGGGAACCATGAACGCCAACATGTACTGTGACATACTGAAGCAGAACATGATCCCTTCCCTTCAGAGACTGGGCTGCAGGGCAGTATTGCAACATGATAATGACCCCAAACACATCTCCAAGACGACCACTGCCTTGCTAAAGAAGCTGAGGGTAAAGATAATGGACTGGCCAAGTATGTCTCCAGACCTAAACCATATTAAGCATCTGTGGGGCATCCTCAAACAGAAGGTGGAGGAGCGCAAGGTCTCTAACATCCAACAGCTCCGTGATGTCATCATGGAGGAGTGGAAGAGGACTCCAGTGGCAACCTGTGAAGCTCTGGTGAACTCTATGCCCAAGAGGGTTGAGGCAGTGCTGGAAAATAATGGTGGCCCACAAACACAACTTGTAGATGACACAATTTTCATGCATTCTCAAATGTCAAAACTCGAATACACTTAGCTATAAATAAAAAACAAACAGTCCAACCTAAATAGCAAACTACGTTTGTTTGTCCATGCTGTGCAGAACAACGCAAAAGCGTTTTCTGATCTGAAGCCATTATTGTTTTTCTATGCCTTCCAAAATCATTTCAAACGTTTCATTTTCTGACCACTATGGTTAAGGTTAGGTTAAGGCATAAAAGGGACTTGGTTTGGTTTAGGCAAAGATCAAAATTACTAATTCATTAAGGTCACTGTCATGGTTACAATAACCACTTGGTTCAGGTAAGGGCATTATTGTGGTCATGGTCAAAGCTAGTGTAGGTAACGTTGGACAAACTAGCAAGAGATAGCTAGATTTCGAATGTTATCAACAGAAAAAATCCCACCCCATCCCTTTAGGACTCCCTGCAAAGCCACTCCCCCAAAACACATTTTCTTGCAGAGTGTGCGCAGGTAGACAGGTAGATAGACAAGTAGGCCAGCCAATGATTAGTCATGCTTATTACAATCTTACAACAGCCACATATAACAGATGTGTTTTAATGTTTGTGTCAGCACATCTGATTTATTGATTACTGTCAGGATGTAAAAAGAATTTCAACAAATATTTTAAAATATGCTTCTGAAATAAATCGCCTACCTCAGCTTTAAAATAAACTACTGCTGACTGTTAGTAGGAAATGGGAAACAATCAGGAGTCTCCCGGCCTGCTCCTCCTGCTGACTTTGTGTCCTTATAACAAAACCACACTACTTCCTCCTTCTTTGCTCCCGACTGGAATCTTAACTTCTACTGTAGCTAAGGGTCACTTGAGCTTGCACATGTTGTTTTGGGACAGGCTCAACAGCAACATATTTACACTGAAACACGTTTGATTACCAGTAGCTCTCATTCCCTTCCAAAACAACCTATATGCTTCATAATCCCTATGGGCAGGACCACATGATTTGACACATTAATTCTAAAAATGACCATTACAGAAATAATTCATATGGCTGTTTTCTGCTTCACTGTTGATATTTATATTAAGTTTAGGCACAAATCAGACTTACTTTAGGTTGGAAATGTTAAGAAAATGAAAAGTAAAGATGATATAAAGTATATAAAGTAAATATTAAGTGTAATAAGTTACACATTGCACACATATAATATGCAATGCGATATTATGTAAAAGTGTATGTCTTCAGTTACAGGAATGTTGGCTCTATGAAACTGCTTAAGAATTCCAAAGCAGCAGGTTTAGATTACCATTTTAATCAACAAAGTGCACATTATCCACAGTCAACAAAAGTGAGCTGGAACTCTTCCTGTTTCAGTCCTGCAGTCAGTACATTCAGAAGCAGGAGACACGCAAATCCACCTGCTTCACTTTTCACAAAACAAAGGAGGGAACATTTTTGTGCTTTCATCTTTGACTGTTTTATTTGTTTACAAACAGCTCCCTCCCCTTTAATTTATGTTATTTGCATTTAGTGCAAGGTACTACACGATAATAATGACATTTTTATTGCTAAGTCTCTTTGGCTCTCTCAAAGCGGAGATCACAGGCGCATCCTCGGGCTAAAGAAGGATTACTCTGTAGTGAGATACCGCATAGCAGACACCACATTAAACCACAGACACCTCCAAGGATGTTATTTGCTTGATTTGTTTCTCAGATGGAAACATACAAAGGAATAGAGCAATAAAAAAAACTGGAATACAATAAAAGAGTCGTCTTTGCTGGGATTTGATTTCTGGGGGAAAAGAGGTGTTTGTGAGGCGCCCCTGAGTGACTTTTTGACACTTGTTTGTTTTTGAAGAAGCACTGGGATAATTTATTTATTTCCTCTGACAGATTGTGGATATGTAAAGCGCCTTTGCTCTCTTTGCTATCCGTATGGAAAATTCCTTGAGCCCTCTTTGTTATTCATTGTTTGAACAGCACCAAGACGTGGTGTTAACAAACACTTCCCCCTCTTAAATGCATAGACTGCTAAAGAATAAATCTGCTGCAGATTGCTATTAAATGCAAAAACATCTCCCTTTCAAATACAATATCATGAAAGATAATAAATGAGTTAATGTGACCAGTGCGTACCACACCCACTTTCATAATGCTGATTAAAAATGAACTGCTTCAGTTGACTCTCAGGCTTCAAAGCCAATTTGCCGTGGTAATTGAAGGAGATGAAACTGTGAACACAATGGACTTGAGGCAGCATGTTGATTAGAATTGATGACTGCATTCAGTGTCTGTACATTTCTTGTGCTGTGAAACGACGGTAGAGCATCACTTGTTGTGTGGAAGATGGTGAAAAGCCAAAAGTTTGTTATTTAAACTTTAATATCATTTTTATCCCTCATGTAACATGTTGGACATTGGCCTGATGTTGTTATGGGAATTTTCTATAGAAGCTCAGATGACGGTCTTCTACTTTAGCGCAGCTTCAATAAGAATCATCCTACACCACATATGTCAAACTCAAGGCCCGCGGGCCGAATCTGGCCCGCCACGTCATCTTGTGTGGCCCGCAAAAGCTTTAAAGATTCTAAAATAAAAGTCTATGCTGCCATAAACTACCATAAACGGTAGTTTTCTGACAAGTGGGGGTGAGAAATGTATACAAATAATCCTTAAATGTCCAAGACGAGAAAAATTGATGCAGAAGGAAGGCAATTTCATGAATGGTGGGAAAGTGAATACATGTTTGTGCTTCAAGGAGAAAACCCGGTAGGCTAGGCCTATATCTTTTGTGTTATGAGGCAGTATCAGTGATGAAGGATCAACGTTAGTTAAGGCTCGTGCAGACTACATGACTTTCAGCGTCGGCCGATGGCCGTGCCATTCACACTACACAACTTGCCATCTTGTGACGTTGTGGCTTTCACACTATGTGACTGATCGGTGACAGGGGGTCACAGACTACACGAGCTGACAACGACTCTTTCACCCGACGCTGGTCTCCAAACGTTTTGTCAAGAAAACACATGTGAAACGGGAAATGACGAGAACCTACAGACAAAACAGCTGTTGTTTGTTATTATAAAGATACCAATTATAAAGACAAAGAATCTGGGTGAAAGGATGGATTAGCACATGCAGGTAGCAGGGACTGTCTGAGCTACAGAGAGAGCTGGAAGTGAGTAAAAAGTGTTTTGCTGTGAAAAAGTAGCTGCCTGCTCTCATTGGCTGGATGTGGAGGTCGAGTTGGCCGACACCTGTTCTGCAGATATTTGGCATGCTACATATCTGGCTGGCGTCGGTGATGTGTCAGAAATGTGTCGGGGAGCCGTTTTGATGCGTCGTTGAGTAGTTCACACATAACAACTGGCGACCGCAGATCAACTGCTGATTTACTCCTGATCACAGCCTGACGGTTGCCAAGCTCTCCAAGCGACAAATCGGGCTAAAAATCGTGTAGTGTGACCTAGGCTTAGGCATCTGCATTTTTCCAGGTAATCAAACCATCTCTCATTAGTTGGATATATGCCCTCTGCAAGGCTGTGTGCTGCTGGACTATTTGTTTTATCAAATGCCACATCTGTCCCTCATGTTATTAGCAGCTCACAATTATTTGTTTTACCATGGTTCTGCACCTCTGGACTGTGAAAAAGTGAAAAGTTACTGTAAAAGATTATGTTATTGATGATATTGATGTCTTTGTTATTTACTTGAAATGTTTGCTTGATGGAGTAATGAGGGTTTTTAAATCTGATAAATTCATTTATTTATGTTATACTAACACAGAGACATTTTCTTACTATGGCTATATTTTTACATCTGATAAATGTCCTTGAATACATAATCAAATAAAGAGACAGTTATTCAACAATATGTTAAGGAGTAGTTATGTTTATACAGTCTTAGTACAGTTGCAACTGGCCCTTTGAGGGTAACCGTAATGCTTATGTGGCCCTTGGTGAAAATGAGTTTCATACCCCTATCCTACACCATCTTCTAACAGGCTAACATAGCTAATGATAGCTTTCATAGTTAACTTAACTCTGCTGCAGCTCCTGCTGGTCTGTAGTCTTCCCAATGTTTAACTTCTTTCCAAGTTACACCCTCAATCTGTCATTTGACTGAATACAAGCAAAATACTTGAAAGTGGAGTTTGGGCATTTTGCTTTGCAAAAAATGTTACAAGCTTGCACAGGAACAGTAATTCTGCTGCCACTGGCAGTGAGATGTTGGCTTAGTTTTAAATGACAAGTCCCTTTAGATCGCGCTATTTTTTCTCTTATGTTATATAACATCTTGTCCATGTCCTTAGCATATTAAGTGTCTTTTTTTGTTCATGTATCATTGACAGTTTCTGCATTTGTATAAAGTTTTTTTTATTTTTCATAGTAAACACTGTGAATGTTTCATTTATATTGCTGCATATGTTGCACCGTACATAGAGATGACAGTATAGATTGTTGGCAGGAGATATAGGCATTATCAAAAGGTCTTGTCGTAAAAATATATCTTAGAACATTACACTACATCAAGCTTTTATGTCCAACATCATTCATCAAAGCAGCAGAAGTCTGTTTTTGTTTGTTTGTTTTCTCTGAAACGGCCTCTGAAAAAATCTATGCCACCACCACAGATGGCTATAAACTTTAATTTCCTGCCTAAGTACATTTTATACAGCTTTCCCATGTCACCGTGTACTTCTGTCTTTTTTACAAAGACAAAGATTAAAGAAAAGAAGAAAATGCAGAAAGGAGCAGATAAAAGCGATATGCTCTATATTAACTGCAGGGGGGAGTGTTGATATTGCCACACTCCTTTGCCTTTTCTCTGTTATCAACACAACACAGTATCATATCGAAAAACAAACCTTGAGAGAAGTTGGGAGAAACACCGTTAGGTGCGATAACGCTGTAGTGAGGTGCACTTTACTTGCTGATAGGGCTTATAATGAGGGAAAAAGGGGGGGAAACATTGGATTAATAATACATGGGTGATTTGTAAATCAATGGAGGGGCATCAAGCCAATGAATAGGTTTGAGGATTTATTCTGATTACAGAATGGCAATAAAGGGCCATTTACAACCTGAATGGGACATCTAGTAATTAAGAAGCCTGCCTTTAAATAAAGGCTGAAGAAGTTCTGTGGGAGTATGCCGTTAATTCCAGGGAGAACCACTGCATGTTAAAGGCCACGCTGTATTTCACCTGCAGCTGGTGGACAAGACCACGAAAGCCAGTCCTCCAGGAGAATGTGCAGTCGCCATCCATCTTATTATAATATTTGGACCGCACTGCAGTATAATACTGTTGGCCTGCAATGGATTTGCTGCATTGTGAGGTGGAATGCATTGGCAATTAAATGAATGGAGTCAAAGGGGACCGCGAAGTTTTAACCAACATGGTTAAAAATTTACACCTCTAAAATAATCCAGGCGTGTTGTCAAAGGTGCAGACATTTTCATACCAACCATGACCCTTTTCTCGGGTTACTCTAATTAACTTGCATTTTATTGTACCAGATTGCAAATACACCAACATATCGACTACATTAGTGTCAATCTGATTTTATCCTCCTGACAGCATGATGGATTAAGTGCTGGTGGCTGCAGTCAGCCACCTCTTTAATTGGTTTGTCTAAATGTTTTATGAAATCAAGATAAAATTCAATCACCCCCCCCCCCCCCCCCAAAAAAAAAAAAAAAAACATAAACAAAAAAACAAAGAAACTGCTGATTCATCCTAAAATGGCGACAGACATTTAAAATTTATATCAGTAGCCAAGGGGGCTGCAAAGGTGATATGTGCCCCAGAAGCAACAGCTCAAGGTTAAGCAGTGCTTTTTTTTTTATGACAGGAGGGGGGGGGCGTTGGCAACCACACATGGAGGAGAAGCCTGTCGGTTTTACTGCAGGAAGTGCTGTTGCTACAAATGCACAGCACAAAGAGTTTTACACACAGGATGTCATGGCTGAGTCTTTTACAAGATGGACTGTACAGTATGATCAATCTTGTACCCGGTGCTGAATTAACCGTGCTCACAAGATGAAGCATTTCACAATCCATTCATTCATTTCACCTTCTGACTTTTCAATAGAAATCAATAGACATCAAGATCTACCAACAGAGATTTGTTTTCTTTATGTTTCTACTTGGTTTGGCAACTGTTGATGCCATGTCCTCACAGTCTCCTCTTATTGTCCTCACAGTTGGTCATGTTGTAAATCACCTTAAACGTCAAACTTCATCTGAATCTTGGTCCCTTGTCCCCAAACGTCGGCGAAGGAAGGAAATGAGCCAGCTGTAGAGTGGAATAGGGGGAGGACAGGCTGAGTCGCTGACTAGCAGAGATCAAGTGTTAACCACTTATACTGCAACAGAGAGTCTATGAATTTTCTATGAACTTTATACAACCTAAATAAGGAACATTTCTTATATGTATTGTATGTTTGATGATTTTTCATATTTAATGAACGCTTTCATTCTGCTCGCTAAGTTTGAGGATGGTTTGGACAACATGATCTTGGTGCCAGACATTTGATTTTGACTGTTCCTTTTATTACATTCTACATTGCTTTCTTGGGGATTCAAATCACAGATGAAAGTCAAGAAAACATTTGAAATCTGTTAGCATTTGATATGTATGTATGTACACATTTTTTGATATCTAGTAAAAACTAGTCTTTCATTCCCTAAGTGTGGTTGTCTTGCCTGGTTCAAATTTCCCATCACGTTCCCCAAATAGACATTTCCATCCCTAAAACTAACCTAAACAATTCATCACTAATAATGCTCCCGATTAACAATCTGTCGATTAACTAATCAATTGATCGACTAATCCTTAGTGGTTTCACCATCGCGCCTCCTTCTCTGGAGAAAATGACACAACACTACACTGCATTGAAGACAAACGCTTCTGTTTTATCTTGATGTGATTTTTGGTGTGAAAGTCTAATTATGCTTTAATGGGTTTTGTAATTGCAGATAAATTGCTTATTTTGAATGAGGATTGATGTTTTTATTCAAATGAGATTGATTTCTAATTAAAAGCTAATTGAGCATAAATCAGGAAATCGTCTTGTATTGGAAGCCACCAGAAACAACCACTGAGTTCTCTTCACATTTTGTAGGTTGGACCGTAATAGGAGTTGCGCCGGCTGCTTGCAGCTGTGATTCACCATGTCCTTGCATAGATATTTTTCGAAAGTGTGACATATGCTATCTGGGATGTCAACTGAAATGAGAGGATGGATGAAATGCAAAGCCATTTCCTACTTGTTCCATTGTGGAGCTCAGCCATGTTGCTTGCCTATTGTACGGCTTCCTCCAAGTTATCTGTCAGGGCCGGCAAGCACCCTATTATTTTCTGCCATTTGACTGTCCCCTCTGCCACAGTGCAACACTTCTGTCATCCCATGTGATCAATCTGATTCTTTTGACATCCAGCGAACAGTATCTAGTGATCTGTAATGGCGGTAATGTTTCCTGTCAGAAAATTGTCCCAGGAAATGGGGTGTGGGGGAGGGAGAGAAAGCCGAAAGTGAGAATAAGAGACTGAGTGAGAGAACGAGGAGATAACAAAGGAAGGTGGACAACCTTTTTTGGGAAATATCACAGTCCAGTCTTTACCCAAAATCAGAACCACAGCAGTTTTATTGTTGTTGCTTCCTCTGTCTTCCCCTTATATCTGCAGTCTCATACCATTTTTTTCTACGCCTGAGTAAGACAGAAAGCCAATCACAGAACCTAGGTGTGTGTGTGTGTGTATGTGTGTGTGTGCACATCACAACAAAGCAACATTATTTGAGAAGCTGTTAGCTCAAAATGGCTTATTCCTATTGATTTTTTGAAAACGTGGAGGTAGGAGGCGATAGAGGAAGCAAACAGAAAGGCATTATAATTCTGCTGCTGCTACTTACATTGTCTTTCAAGGAGACACCGTAGCAGGCTTTTACTCCACACACGACATCCCTGTCACTCCAAACTGACAAAGATGTAAAGTGCCTCTTTAGCCTGTTGCTCTTTTCCATGTCACAGAAAATGGTCAGCTTCGAATGAGGCCTCAGTCATTTCCAGTTTCTACAAAACCAATGTCACGTTAGACAGTGATGAGAAATGAATTCTCCCTTGTCAACACTTTTTCATGATTAAAAATCCAGAGCCTGATTGTGACTTATGTCTGTTTCTTCCAACAGATGTAACACTATTGTCATGTATGACAGTTAACAGTCTACTACTTAAGCTACTTATTGCAAAGTGGATAATTCTATTATTTATATAATACGTGTTTAGTGTCTTCCAGAAACCCATTTTCCAACACGGGAGAATGAAACACACCGGGACAAACTGTCACTATATTTATATAAAAACAGGAATAATTTCATGTGTTACATTTGGCGAATTTACAAGAGGGCACCAATAATAACAATTTTGTAGTAGACAGCATTTCTCAAAATTGATATAGTTTCCCCTAACTCAACAACTCACAAAACGCTGTGTTTTTTAAGTGAGTCTGGGGGCGGATTAGCTGCTACCTCATGCATAGACAGAGTAACTCTTTAGAAAGTAACTAAGGCATTGTCCGGTGATCTCTAATCTTGCGCCCTCGGCAGAAACAAGTTCTTTAGCTGCAAACATCGCTATGAGCATGCATCATTTATGATTGTAAAGTTAGGGTACATCTGGAAAGTGAACAGGATCGTTGTGTGTAATAATTATTTTCAAGGCTACTCTCAACGCTAACAATTCATTGACCAAAGAAACTATTGTCTCATTCTGTCTATATTGTTTTTATTTATAGTGTGTATATATGTGTTCTCTATACTGTAGCCTGTGTGTGATTTTATTATCGTATCGATTTTTGTCAACCAAGTTGAACATGTTGAACAAAAAAAGGCACCAACACAGCTAACGTTAAATGGCTAGCTAGCTAACTAACAACTAACAAACCCAAGCCTTCTTTATGTTCTCTCTATTTTCTTCTGTCTTACTGCTTCAGCTGCCTACGACACGTCTCAGTCTCTATCACACAGGTGTGGAGAGGGGTTACGGTGGGATGTTGTCTTTTACCTTACTGGCACACTGCTCATAAATCATTTTTCTGGTTCGCAGGTAACTGTTTTTAGGGGCATACGTGAGAGCCTGATGTGGCCTGATTTGGACAGATGACGTCGCGATTGTAATTGCGATTAGATTAATTGCGCAGCCCTAGTGGAACTGTTACTGAAAGTAACACGGTCGTACAAAGCAACTGTGGTGGCGGAAAACACACTGGGAGTCATTGCAAAGCAAATACAGTGACATTTTAATAAAAATACAGAAACAAAGTCTGAACGGGAAGTGCAAACGTAGCAAAAGGTCTGTGTTTTTAAACAAAAACGTAGTAGTTTGGATTAAGCCACAGTGTCCGCAATGTAAGAACATGTGATCAGGAGCGGATTGACTCACTGATGTGCTTTTAATAGCTGACAATTTAACAGTTGAGCTCTATGGCACAGAGGTATAAGCTATATCAGGCTTTGGGCACAGAAAATATACTGTTTGTAGAATCAATTCATTTTTATTTGGTATTTTCATGGGATTTGTTGAAGAAAAGTATATCGTGGTATCACCAGACGTATCTTAAAAGTCTGGGTAGTTTTTCTGCTTACACAATTACATGTTACATACAAATGTTTCCTTCTTGCAGTTTTATTGTGAGACCAGACGTATAACATGCAACTATCATTAAACTTGCTCGGCACCCTGGAAATGAAGTGTAGCACTCTATATAGAAGGAATAGCAACAGCATGAGTTTATCATTTTGTTAACTACAGTTCATGGAAAAAAATGGCCACCTCGCCCATCAAGCCCATATGAATTCAATCTGCAGAAAGTCTGCAATTTAAAAAAGGAAAGAGATGAACTTTGCAGTAAGAGAGGAGTAGCATTGTGGATTGAATTAAATTTTGTGGAAGCAAATAATGAAGCTGCAAGTAATGAGAACGGAGCAGGAAATGGCTTGTTTTTTTCCCCTCTAAGCGGGTTAAATCCTCAATCAGCCATTTCCTTATTGTGTGTGTTTATATCCACAATCACTCAGATCTGGGAAATGTAGTGAAAGTACATATTCATAAAAGTGTAGCAACAGTAACCATGCCTATGTAATATAACTTGGAAAAATCCAGAAACTGTAAATGATTTCCAAAGTTTGTGTCATGTCAACAGCTCCTCGCCCTCTCTCTCTCTTTTTCACAATGACAGACCGTAAACATTATATCCAAATTGGATCTGGGAGATGCGAGTCTGCATCTGCACCTGACACTGAAGCTGCTGATCGTTCGAGGAGGCACCGAAAATTGTGCTGTCATGGTAGAAAATGCAGAGGGATTAATATGGGTGCATTTCGTTGCCATCATCTAACTTTCATTATCAAGTAACAAGCAATGGAGTGAAAAACAAAAAAAACAAAAAAACAAAAAACAAGATGCTGCTCCGCTGCTCAACCTGAGTTGTGAGTGTGACATTATGTTGACAATTCAGTGTGTGGGTACTGTTCAGACAGACACAGGCATATCAATGCGAGCCATTACTGTCTATAGTAGATTGGCTTAGCTTTGTGCTGAGGTGTAATTGCGCAGCTGTCTGGCATTAGTGTTCCCAAACAAATTTGCTTGCGTAAGACTGAGCAGACTGACTCCAAATCTACCTGCGAGGATACTGTACGATGCACACTGTGTGCACACAAAATCTCATTTTGGTTTGCGTTTAGCTTTTGACAATCATTATCAGTGCCTTAACGTGTAAATATTTACCATTACAAGTTACTATTGTATCGAATTACTATGACATCTTCAGCTCTTTATATCAAAAGGTCAGAATGTGTCGACTGCATGTAATTCTTGTTGACTGGCCAAGAGTGACAAGGTGACAAAGATGTTTGGTCGACACTCTGGGAAGTCTATCAATATTCAGGTTGTTGGCTTTACATCCTAATCTTAGTTTACATCTTAGATGTGATAAGGTCAACTGAATTATGGGGGGTGACGACGTTAAACTATTCCTGATCGTGCCTGTGTCATGGGATATCCTTGGGATTTCATGCTCTGTGGCTTGATATGCACATGAAAAGCCATTTCAGAAATCCTGTACAAAGCCCAGGGTTACATGATACAGAGAGGGGATAGTGTGTTCCCAGTAATTGATACTGCAGTGCTTTTACTGTATGATCTGTTGGGAATCTATGTCTTCGCTAAAGTAAGCTAATGCTTGGTGTTAAAAAGCCCTCGCAGCCACACAAAGAAACCGCTGTGAGCGCTTCATGCATTAATGCATGTGTTGTTTGCATTGTGACACATAAAACCTTGTAGATTTTTCAGTCCTATGTGGCAGTAGCAGCTTAAACGTGAGCCGTCTGAAGTATATCCAACACTTTGGTCTAGAGCAATATATTTATGTGCCTATGAGCCAGATATCAATGAAATTTGGTAGGGATATTCATGAACCAAAGAGGATGAATCATAATAATTTTGGTGACCCCACTGACTTTTTGTCCAGGGCCAAAATTTACACTTAAGTTACAATCCTTAAGGTTTCTGTGAAATAAAACGGCATTTTTGATATATGATTTTGCTTTTATTGTTAGCGCCGGAGTCCGCTTTTCCAGGGGCTGCCATCGGATGGCCTTCTCACAATGGATTAAAAAAAACGATTTAGCACACAATGAATTTTATTTGATTGATATCAGCCTCATAACTGTTCGCTTGCATCAAACTCTGGCCACGTGTGCTGCCCTTTAAGGTTTCGGCAGGCCAAAATTTGCACATGTAGACAAGAAATGTCATGTGAAGATAACCTTGACCTTAACCTAGCAATTTCTTGATCTAGATCAATTTTAAATCCTGTTTCAACTTTGTACCCATGATATCGAAAACTATTGGCAGGTTCTCTGTAGCATCTGCCAATCAAATTCAAGCTCCAAGGGGATAAACCTCTTTGATTTTAGTGACTGCATGGCCATTCATATAGTGCCAGTATTAGGCCAAACATTATTTACTCCAGATAATGTAAAAGGCAAAATCACTTGTATCTTATCTCATCTTATATCCAGTATACAAATTGTGGGGTGTAATTAAAATGGCAGCCTATAATGTCTACTCGCAGTACTTTTAGTCCTTATGCATTTTTCCTGTGCAGTATTATCTTAACTCAAGGTGTAAATAAAGGAAAGATTTTATTTTGTGGCTGAATATGTCTACAGTCAGCACAAGTGTGCTTATTAGAAAACTGTTAACCAGCGGGAAAAATGATCAAATGGGTTTCTATGACAACTTCAAGTCAGCAGTCTTTTAACAAATCAAAACATGATTAATCTCCCCTATAAAGTCTGCGGAATGGAGCCTCCTTTTTTTTATGAATGGACCTTCAAAATCCTCAAGAGATGATTAATCAATGTCTGCTGAAGACAGAAAAAAAACTTTCATTTTCTAAGGGAAATGTGTGACTTTTGTCAGCTTTGATTCTAATGAGTTCCCCTGTAGAATTGCAGATTACAATTAAGTTTTTTTTATATTTTCTTCTGCCTTTGTATTCACCATCATTACTTGACACACATATTGTCAAATACAACAATGAATTACAGTATAAATTGTACTTAGTAATTCAGTGTCTGACCTCACGTCTCAAAGAAAATACAGAGGGAAACGCTGAAGCTGCCTGAATAAAATGTGCTGTTTGATTAATTTTCAACAAACAGTCAAAGCAGATTAGGCATTTTGTGTTAATATTCACTTACACAATTCAGATAACCAATGGCTTTGCAGCATTTAGTAAAGCTATACATATTTACATTTACATATAACCAAGCGTACATTTTGGGCAATTTATAATATTTCCAGTTGATCTAGTATGCAACTGCAGTGGCCATAAAACAAAAACATGTATACCATTTCATCAGAAAATATCCTCGATCTCTGTGAGTTCTCAGTCAAGCTCTTACCCACTGGACTGGGCAGTTTCAGACCGCTTAGTGAAGCGACGTGAAATGTAAATTCAGAATTTTACTTTCAAAGTAGCTTCGAGCATTAAGGAATAGCAAACTGCTCCTATGAAAGTTTTATTCCAACCTACTGACGGTAATCCCTTTCTCATCACTCCTTTGAACGCTTTCAGTGCAGTTAAAAGAGGAACAATCGATAATGAACTGAATCTGGCCACATTAGAGCCCCCATCTGGGATATGAATGTTCTCTTCCCCCATAAATCCATAACATCATGGGTGAAACGCAGTGACAGAGATAATGAGAGAATATGCTCTCATTGCACAGAGCTTTTTTTTTTTCTTTTTTTACAAACTGAAAACAATACAGCACTCTCAACCGTTTAGGAATCCATTGGTATCCATCCACTGAGCCCACCATTATTCCTCCATCAATGTCATTCAGAGGTGTCATCTCAATGTGGAACTGTCTCAGGATGATGACTGAAATATAACCGTTTTTTAATGTCACCCCATTTTGCCTCAACTCACACGCCACCATGTAAATTAGCTTAATAATATAACATTATAACACAAAAAGCATATTCTCCTTTGTACCAGTATCTACAGTATGCTTCTCTACGGCTTTCCCTTTTGTTGAATTTGGTCACGCGTGCCTTACCCTCTCACCTGTTTCCTACAGGGTTATATTCCACCTCAGTTAATTGAGTAATTAAATATTTTTATATCCGTGCTTGCGCGGGTGGGGACAGCCATATAAATACTGTAATAACAGGGCAGGCTTTCTGCTTTGAAGGTCAAGCATGCCGCACAGACTTCTGTCTGACCCTTAAATATTTCATTACTTCAAAATGAAAAATAGTACATCCAATTCAAACATACCTGCGAGTCATTCAGAGAGGCTTTTAGATGCAGCGTTTACAATATAAGCAGGTTTGAGTTTTGTTCAAGATAATTTTCTTTATTTAATCTCCTCTATAATACTATAGAGAAATAGAGATGTGATTCATCAGTGTAAATATCTGAAATGGATAGGATCACATTAAGGTTACTTGCTTTGATTAGTAAAAAGGGGCATAAGGTAAATATGCTGGATGCATTATATGTATGCAACTAATGATTAATTCACTACTGATTATTAGGACCAATAAATATTCAAATTGCATAAAAGATGACTTGCACAACTAATCAATCATGTAATGCGTTGTAATCCTTCCACCAGCGTGACAGATCACTCTGACTGACCACAAATGTACCCTGCTGGTGGCAGTAAAAAGTCTGTGATCGCCAAAGTCATTAGATTTCCTCTTTTTGTTTGCGCCAATCCATCTTGTAGGTGTAGGCTGGTGGCACTACATGAAAAGTCAGTAGGATTAATCCACTGGGCACAATGGATATATGTACCAAATTTCAAGTCAACCTATTTAACAACTGTCAAGATATTTAACTGTGATATTTAACTAAGTGTCAGCCAGCTGGTGATGTTAGAGGAAAAGTCAGGGAATCCATCCAGTAGTTGTAGAGATATTTCAGTCTGGGCCAAAGCGGTGGACCGACCGACACACACACACACACACGCACAGGCCAGTATTGCCATCCCTAGAGCCGCTAATGTAGCTAAAAATTCTAAATGAAAAATGCATTGCAGTTGTCTAAGCAAACATCTAACAGAAAAAAGTCTCTTGGTGACATTTGAGAGTCATTATGACAGACAAACACATGTGGTCCCTCGCCCTGCTGCTATAAATGCCCCCCTTGATTCAATAAGCAATAAACAAATGAATTAAGAGACAATTAAATGCTAAATCCAATGTCAGACACCAATCCCTCCCTCGACTTCACTGCGCAGCCATTCACAAGCATGCTAAGGTTAACCCGGGATAACATTAACATTGATCAGGCTGCAGCTTCCTCCTCATAGGGTGCCAGGCCCCTGCTTTCCAAAATTCACCACCACGCTCACCTCGGTGCTATTCGATCATCCACAGAGTAAAGACCTCAATGTTAAAGATTAATTATTCCAACTGCTGACTAATCAGCAGTTACGGGACTCGGGGGTGCAGCTGCCTGAGTGGCAAATGCCAATATTCACTCTGTCGGCAGGTGCAAAGGGAGGGGCGACTATGGATCAACAAGTCAATATGGAAGAACTGATCCATCATTTTGTCAGCCATTGTCCAGAGGGTGAACCATGTGTTTTGCCAATGAGAAGCAGCAGCAGCGCTGGTGGGGAGGGTCAACAAGCTACGCCTCCCTAGCGAACGCGTGACCATGCGAACAACTGCCACTCACAGCTTTTAATTATATCAGAGGAGAAGGCAGAGGTGAGGGAGATGCATGCTGCTCTTAGCATCAGTATTGCCACTGTACAAAACACTGTTGTGCCAGTAATGGTGCTCTACCAGTCGTGTGAATTTTAATAACTAGTTTGAATTGGCAAAATGAAGCAAAGGCCACATGTTGGCATCATCATATCATAATACTCTTAAACCCTGCTATCAAAACAGTGCAGACTTGTCTGAATGACTGTTATTAAAGACATTGGACCAAAGGGTCTCTGAACTCATCTTCAAACTGATTGTGTACATGTTGAACCCTGTTGAATCAAAGTGGCAAAGAAAAACACAAAGTGGCCATATTTCAATGGTGCATAAATTATAACCCTCTTTTCTAAAAATGCACTCAATTCCAATCCAGCTTCCCACGCAACACAAGCATAGCCTTTACTGAGAGCTTTTAACCGATTGCATTATTTAAAAAGCCACCCCAACCCACAAAAGCAATTTGGTAGAATAGCAGCTGTAAAATATAGCTTTCAGAATTCAGTCGTGGGCACAAATGGTTTGTCTTTCATCACTGCTTTTTCCTGTGACTGCTTCTGTCCTCTTGTCAGACATGGCACCCCCGCCCCCACCCCATTGCAAAGAGCATCATAAGTGTTACTGCCGCACTCCAATACAATTGATCTTACATCAGGTGCACTTGAACCTTCCAACCCCACCCAATTTCTGGAGCATTTTCTAGGGCGTTATTTAAATTCTTTTATTTGATTTTAGGCAATGCCTTTATAGTGAGCAGTAGATGCACAAACACACCACAGATGTCCAAATTCTCAAAAGTTCAATGACAAGAATATGTATTGTGTTTTGAAAGACTAGAAGTACTTTTCCAATTTGATGGCCTCTGTAACTTAAAGACATCTGAAAAGTGGACAGAAGGGTGGGTGGGGAGGGGAACTATACAACTAATTAAAATGCTGAAATAGTGTAACCTTCAGAGTTTCTATGTTTAAGCATGGCTTCTTGCTCCACCAGAAAGTAGCAAATTAAATCAGGTCTGAGCAGTGACACGCCGTGAGAGACAAGTTCAATATGTATGATTTATCTACTTAAACAAATTAAATCACTGTCAGCTTAATCTTGCGAAAAGGTTTCAATGTCTCCTCCTTGGGAGCAAATGCAATTTGTATCAAATTTGATTTTGTCCTTCCCCCAGTGGCCCATGGGAATGGCTTTAAAGGATGAACTTGTAGTTTGTTTTCATACAGGATAACAGAAAGTCAGTTAACACTGTCATGATCACTGAACAGTAAAATACTATGATGAAAATTTTAATTTAGAATAATTTGTGTACTTGATGACTAAACTAATAATTACGTTGCTCATCAAAAGCTACGCACGAGTGTCATTTTTGCTGTGCACAGCAGAAAATTGTATCTCTTTTCACATGCCAGGGAATAATGATACATTTTTCAAAATTGTCCTTCCAAGAAAAAGAGCAAAGCCCTTTCACAGTCATAAGAATTCTGACCCTTGTCTGTTGGGAGCAAAGGAGGAAGTAGCTGGATGCTGCATGAAATGGGTGTGAATGTCGGATTGCCGGTTTCGGGAAAGTCACTGAAATTGTCAGACACAACCCTTCCAATGCCAACATCAGTGGCGGCACGGGGTTTATAAAGCTACCCAATCACCCATCAAGCAGTTCTGATTGAGTATACTGGCGCCTTAATCTTAACCAATTGGTTATTATTGTAACCATGACTTTAAAAGAAAATCCCTAACCTACAACAAGTCACTTTTGTGCCTAAACCTAACCAAACCTTTACCATCGAAGTGTCAGATCAGAAAGGGTTTTATATTTGCAACAGCAATTAGTTACGGTATTGGAACTGACAAATGTTGTTGCCCTGCCAACAGGAGTGTCAGAACAGAAAATATGATGTCTCAATCTAGAGGGCAATTACAAATGACGTATTTTGTGGTTTAATTTGAAGACTTTTTTTGTTAGACATACAAATGAAAAGTTGTGAAAATGATTTGCAAGGTCAAAGAGGTTTAAAAACATGGTGATCTGTATCTCATTTTTCTCAACAATAATTGACGAATGAAAATTGAAAAATTCCAAGACAGCTACTGAATGGACGTAAGATTGTTTTGTCAACTGCTGTTTCCAAGGTCAAAAGGTTGAACCTCAACTTTTTGGCAAAGATATGCATAAAGTGATCCTAAAATATATAAATGAAGATCTTCAGTTCCATGTCAACTGGGAATGTATCTTAAGGTGAGGTTGTTTTGCCAACGAGAAAGTGAGATGAAAATGATGAGCGTCGTCTATGTTTACTGATGTAGCATTTAAATATGTACCCATTACTGCAGAAAAGCATCCTGCGTCATCTTCATGGTTAATGGATGCGATACCACAAACAAGGGCGCTTGGTAAACTTTGTGTTATCATTTCTCAGCACAGGCAACAGAATTAAGTGTTTAAAAAGCGCTGACAGCGGATGTGTTTTAAGCAGCCGACCCCTTCTATTTTTCAAATGGTGTAACTGTCGAATACTTGTGAAGGGTAATGCATCTCCAACTGAAGCAAATGCTCTTCTGATCTGAAATGTGTAATCTCAGGATGGTCTGTTGACATCTGTGCTGCTGTCACTTATGGATACAGAGCACTTGAAATTATTTACTGACCTTTTCTTCACATTTTCAGTTATATAACCATTTATCTAGCCACATTGAAGATGCCTAAAAAGAAGAGCTAACAGATGTAATGGCTGAATTTAAGTGCATTCCCCATTCATCCTCAGCTCATCCAGCCTGGTCCCTTGGTGTCATCATTTCCTGAATGGCATCCTCAGCGGCCAATACCAGTCTGAATAACAATCAAAAATGTGCTTACTTTCATTCTGCAATCACCATCACCTCCAAATCCATAATAATTTTCTCCAAAAAGGATATCCACATTAGCTGAGTGAGTGATTTATTAACTTGTCCACACATCTTTAAATACAGAAACTGCAAAGGCGAAGTTGGATAATCCACATTATCTCATTTAGGGCTGACAATAAAACAATAACAATGATTATCGCAATATAATTTTTTTCAATAACAATATAGCAAATGTTCAATAAATATTCAATAAATGTTTGATTTTATTAACTTGAATCATACACGAATTAGGACTTGATTTTTTTTATTAAGATGTTTATTTTGTTAAGTAAAAGGACTGAAAAAGCTTTTACTTAATTTTACTCATTAATTTGCTCAACATTTGACAAAGATTTTATCATAATTGTTTTGTATGTTCTACCTGAGATTTGTGACGTGATTAGCTGTTTGGCATCCTGTGTTGACCATAAAGAAACCACAATTAACCATCAGGTTTCTTTCACTCATGTTCAAAAAATGATTTGATACTTATTGTGATAATTATCAATATCGAAAGATATGAAACTTTTTATCGTGATAACATTTTAGGCCACATCGTCCAGCCCTAATCTCATTATGGAGCACTTAATTTATGTATCCATGCACTTTTCAAAGCTATGATACACTGGATATTGGGAATTAGGTAAAAGTACATACAAAACATCATCTCACAGCAGTAAAGAACTCAGAGAAATCAGCAACAACCTTGCTAGTTTTTATTTACTGGATATAAAGTAATTTAAATCCAAACAACAATCTAGAAGAGAGAAATATTTTTTTAAAGACAAATAAGAGGGAATGGCATTTTTACTGAAGCTATTGTCTCACATTTTAGACTACTATATATTAATGACTAATTAACTTTCATTCTTGTCTAGACAAATGAACTTCCTGTCAAGATGTTAAGTTAGCTTTTACCAAGGTCAGCGTGGCTGTGAAAAGGAGAAGTATAATATTCTGCAGCAACAGTTTTGATGTAAACAAATACCATTTTTATGTTTAGCAGAAAACCTTGTTCATCAAACTGTCTTTGTGATTAAAAAAGAACAAGTCGTAAAGCATTTATTGATGAAGCACAAGAGAAATATTGAGAATAAGAAGTGTCAACTGACAGATGCAGAGAATGGATACTACTGGCTGTCAGCACTAGCAAAATTTCAGATAAATAAAATGTCACATATACAAATGAAACATAAATATAACAGAGAAGCATCTGAGGCTCAGCAGTGAAGCTGAAAACCCAGGGACAGCCCTGTGGGAGATGGGCCAGGAAAATGCAGCATCTACATCCACCACCTGTTCATACAAGGAGTCACAGACGCCCCAGCATCACAGCTTAAGTTCAGTCACAAAAGGTAAATTCCAAAGCAGAGCAACCAGTATGGATGAAAAGGGAAGATACTGTAAAGTAGCCTTAAGTATAAATCCATCTCATGGTTAAGACAGGATTATAAATAACATGTATAAGTAGCTACAGTATAGTATCTTAAGTGAGAAGTTAGACACCACCTTTCCTTCCTCATATACTGCAGATGCTTCCATTGTTTTACATCCAAGACAGGTATCAGTGTTGTAAATATAGGTGAAAATCCTGATGACTAAATTAAAATGACATGAAATTACAAAGTCAATGGCCATGTAATTCTGGTGGTGACACATTAAAGCTGCAGTAGGGAATTTTAAAAATAAATAACTTTTTGTCATATTTGCTGAAACTGTCATTTTATCCTGACACATGAGACAAATTAAAAATCAGGTTCCTCTGGCTCCTCCTACTGCTCCTAATGCCATATGCAAGAACCCACCTCTCCCTGGTCCCTTTCCTTGTGCATGCTCTCGCTCAGTCAAGCTCGATATCTTCAGCGAAGCTTCAGAAGTTTTGTAAACACAATGAATGAACCAACCACCAGCAATTCCATTTGCATTCCTAGTTTGAATAACCTAAATTCCCATATCCATCATCTTTAGAACAAGGCAGGTATTTTGGCCGATAGTAGTTTTTTGTGAAATATCAGTATCTGCATATATTCTATCTTGTAAGTAAAAACAATTTGTAGTAAATTGCTGTGGATATGTTAAAATTTAATGTTATAATGCACCACTTAGTTCAAATATAGCTCATGATTCTTCACTAATGCTAATTCAAGGGAACCTTTTAAAAAATGCTTGCGTATGTTTTATGTCTACATACAAAAAAAAGAAAAGAATATGGCTGGCATATTGTTATTGGATATTTCTAACTCTCAAATATTAATATTGGTAAGGGGATTGTTTGGGCTCTTGAAATCTTTGCTATTTATTTTTGGTGTTCCTCCTAATGTGTTAATTTGCATTTGCATTAATAAGCTTTATTTGTACATTGAATAATATGCTGTTTTAATGATCCAGCACATATAGAGATGTGAAAAAAATTGTTTAATTATGCCTATTTTAATGTACATTCAGAGCCCCAATGCTTTCCCATATCCTGACACAGCAGGAATTGATGATGGTGCCTCAACAATGCTGAAGTGAAAGGAAACACACGAGTTAATTATGTTTACTGAGAATCCTAATTTGCCTCAAGTCTTGCAACTATTTTGCTTTTCAGTGTTGTTGAGCTAAGAATTTTTAGGTGTGTCACAGTGATAACGTGGGGTTTCTGGGTTTACACGAGTTTCTTCAGTATGTCTAGTTCTTTGCTTTTTATTCTATTATGAGAGGGCCCAGGATAAGAGTTATGGAGTAGAAGGGTATAGTCTGCCAATCTAGCTGTCTGAGGCAGTAAGGTCCAGATCTCATCTGTAAGTACCAGTTGGCTGAGGGGGTGACTCTGCACTACAGATAAAGAATATTGTGACCTTAATCTCCAAAATGGAGCTTTCTGTGGCCTCAGGAAGTCAGAAGAAAGCATGCTCCAGCCAGTCTGCCACTACAGTATCACTTTGCTGTAGTTTAATTTTTTATGAGGCATCCTGCCAGTAAATACCTGATGAAAACTGATGTAAACAAAACACTTGGAGAAAGCTCCAGGTCTAATCGCAATTACGGATATAATTGCTTACTGGTTTCAAAGCAGACAAGTAATAATTTCCAATGGTTTTGAAAAAGCTAAAAAGCAACAAAAGCTGAGCTGGGCATCAGTGTTGAGGGATTTGTTAAAACAGTGCCCTCAAGAAATCACTTATTTTCTTATTGCCAACAGCAAATTAATTTCCATGGAATATATTTACAGAACGTATTATTATTTTCAGTGACATTTAATACTGTGTCACATTATTACGTTTATTGAGCATTAGTCTAGACAAACATAATATGGTCAATAACATTGTATACGTCACTATGTGTCATCTAAATTTAGAACTTCCACTAATGGCATAAGATCACAGTTGTTTCTTTTCGATCATACACTCTCAAAAAAATGTAAATCCTTGAATTGTCTGTGAAGATTCTCAGTCATCAAAGTCATAGTTATCCAAGGAAGGTTAAAATCAAGGGCAACTGCACTTGGTTAAAGATACTTGAACTGAAGAAGCCTCTCATCCAATCCTTCTTCAGTTCAACGTCTTCAAGTATCTTCTGCCAAGTCCAGTTGCCCTTGATTTTAACCTTCCTTGGGTAAATCAGAATTGTATTAAATACCAAAGCTCATCACAGAACCCTACACAAGCATATTATGGTTTTGACACACCAACAGAAGGGTCACAAGTGTTCTGACAAGGATCCTTCACCAGCTTCCCACCCATGACAACTGTGTTAGATAAGGACAATTATTAGGGATTTAACCTGAGTCACTGCTATTGGAAGACCTTTTTTACCCCCAGCACTAACTGGGTGCCTCAATCAGCACCTTCATTTACTTGATTGACCTGTAGCTGCAAAAGTCTCAAATGACAAAGTAGGCAATTTGACTTCCAAAATGAGTGTTTTTTGATCTGCCGTCATGCAAAATGACATTGTTTGTCAATGCCCTCCAAAACGGTCAAATATGATCCTTATATACAAACTGTGCATGAGTGTTTTGTGATCTGTCACCTCTATGGTTAAGGTTTGATTAAGTTAAGCCTACCAAAATAACTTTGTTAAGGTAAAGAAAGATAAGATTAGGGTTAAAATAAACCATTGTTGAATGTTGGGAGTATATGGGATGTTCACAGCAGTAACCTGTCTCTAAGTCCTCCTCCCTAAGAGGTTCTGTGGTGCTATGACAATATCACTTATACTTTCACCTCTGATAATCACTAATGTCACAGCCACAAGAGGTCCTTGTCTAGAAAACTTAAAAATAGGATGTTTTAAGCGTCTGAACAAAGACAGGAGCTGACCTTTTTCTTGTGAGGACAGTCTCTAACTATACCTTAAGTTCAGTCTTAACATGTACAAACTTGTACCGTAAACTATGAAAAACTACTGCACCTTTACACTGGATAAAAAGGTATGTGTCAGGAGCCCATTATGGCCCATAGTTCTAATTCTGTGTATATAAAGTGTTTTAAACTCTGAGTGACACTGAACAAACTTTCAAATGTTAAAAGAAAATAAAGCTCATTTAGGGTTGTAGCTAAATGTGTACAATGGCTCATTTGTAGATAATTAAAGTTACTTGACAACAATTAAGAACAATTAAATCTATAATGGGCAAGTAATGGATAATCTGCCTGTTGTGGCAGCCTGAAAACTCAACTCAACACTCAGTCCATAATTATGATTTACATGACAATGATAATTGCAGTAAGCTTCCAGTGCATGCAGGGTTGAATGGATTGCAAGACACTAAGGTAATACTTCATTATCTATTAATTACTCATCATTAAGCATTATAGTATCTCACTTAATATACTGTTTGTGCATGCAGGTAAGGTTATGGGCAAATATTGTGCCAGTCCAACAATGGGTTTTGCTCTTTGGATTCAGCAAACTGTGAAACACTTGAGGACTTGCAAACAAGTATGACATTTTCACCCTGAGGGACTGCTTCCATTAAATATTAGCACTGACAAGTGTAGATTTCTCATGTCAACAAATCATCTTGGGAACCGCTCTCCTACATGCTTGGGAGCAAGGGCTGTAGCCAAGAAGTCTATCTTAGTCAGGTGCAAGTCACTAGACCCAGTCCAATCAATTCTGAATCAAGACCAGGTCCAGAGGAGATCAACATCAGTCAAAACTGAGACACCACAGAAATGATCATGAAATCAGTCAGTCTTAAATGAGCAAAATGTCCATGCCTTTTCTTATGAATTTTTTTTTGGGAGGATGAGCGATGACACATGAATATTTGTAGTAACTCTATACTATATAACTGATACATCAATAGATGAATGGGCATAATGGAATATTGGACAATATAAGATTTGAAGTGTTTCATAGCACAAAATGACCATAATACATTAGCAGGGCTTTGGATTGTTGATCAGTTCCAAAATAAATAAATAAATAAATAAATATACACAAAATAGTATAATGTTCACTAAAAGTTTCTATTGGATCCCTGCTCTAATTATCTAGCTTTTTTGTTCCATTAATAAACTGTCACTTCTATATTACTGGCCATCTTTAACCTACGTAAAAGCTGTGCCAGAAGCATGTCAATATTGTTGCCAATTCCTTGGTTGCAGACAGAGGTTGATAAAAGTTATAAATTACTCAATGCACTGTTTATATTGCTGGGAAGAAAATACACAGAGGTGGAGCAGGTAGGGAAAACTGATCTGTGAAGCTCTTGCAATAGCCAGGAGCAGGTTGAGACCATATCGCATAGTAGCTGATGCAAGTCAAAATAGATGTCAAGACAAGTGACAAACATATATGAAGTTTCTCTCCAAAATGCTCAATTGACATTTTTACTACATTAAATACAGCAGGCAATATATGTTAAACATTAATTTCCTCAGTGTCCTCAAAAAAGAACATAATCGAGGTAAAGGCCTTCAAATCACTTGGGAGTTCAGCACAAAGCTAGGACGTGCTTCACTTTAACATCAGCGATCAATATAGGAGTGTCAGTTTCATTGTGTTTAAATGGTGGGTCTTTCAGTTTGGAGCCAATAAATTAAAAGTATGGAACGAAAGACATGGAAGACGGATGGGGGCAGATCTTGACAAGAGGCATCAACTCTTCTACAGGTTTCCTGACAGAATACCACAGCTGCCCTCAAGGCAAAACTACAAAAATGTAATCTTTACAGCCCACTGGCCAAAAGATCTACTGTTTGAGAATGTCGAAGATCATTCAAGAAACCCGTTTCCACCTCATTTGTTATTAAAGTAAATGCTGATTTAGAAGCATGTTTTACAACCAATTTGGGGGCAATGTATGGTGCATTTTAGTGAGTAATAGTGTCTACTCAATGCATTACAACAAAATGTATGTCTTATTTATGAACAACAGAAAAATAAACTATTTGTTGAGAGACAGAAAGAGACAGCGAGATTATGAGTGTTTGAAAAGTATTTTAACGACACCGTTGAAGCATGTAAATGGATGCCTCGTCACTCCTTTGTGTGTCTGAAAGGACAGGCAGGCTGTGGCTGTCTCTAGAAAGAAGGAACCAGCATCGTTATGAATTCCTACACTGCCCCCTGTTGGGGATACACAGATGTGCACAATGAAGCTTAGATACAAGCTTGAACTGGTGAGGAACTTATAGAAAATGGCTGGCTGGATGCATGAGGGGTATAATGTGAAAATAAAAAGATATTCAGACCACATGTTCTGCTGTAAATGCTGCACCTCTACAAAGCAAACACCATTATTCAGACGTTGGCCATGTCTGTGCACACCCTTTACATAAAATGCAGGACGACACGCTACTAGGCTGTTACTTAAAACCAACAAGATCAATTTGTTTTTGTCATTTAGAGATCAAAATAAACAGTGAGAGGATTGTTAATAATATGGGACTCATTTTAAGATAGTGTGTAACACTGGCAAATTTAAAACACTGAAACGCAAACCCCATCTTGAGATGCTGGGGGATTTTCATTTTATGTGGTCTATTGTTGCTTACTGCCTGAGCAGAGTGGATAAATCAAACCAATGGCCTGGGAACACTCCTGGTCAGCCGCAATGGGTGAGAGAGGAGGGCGATGGCGGTAGTGAAAGCCCACACTTTGGAAAATGAACTGCTGTCTTTCAAACCAAAATCCCACATGATGGGAAAGCAGCGAAGTGGCACTACACTGTGACAGCGCCTTGTTAGTGACTTTAGCTTAAGAACTACCACTGCGTTTGGCTCCGTCTGAGAGGGAAGAGAACTGGGAAAAATGAATAAAAAGAAAAATCGCAGGGGGGGGTAGAAAGAGAGGTTACAGTCAAGGAGGGGAAAGAGAGAGAAAGAGGAGAAAGATATGGCCATGGATCACCGGCCCTCTCTAGTTCAAGGAAAGTTCATTGGAACTCTTGCTCGGATTCATGTCATCTGTTTAGCTGTGCATTGGTCCCTGGGGTACATTTCTCTGCCTTTACAGTCTGTTCAACTTGACAA
Source organism: Micropterus dolomieu (assembly GCF_021292245.1). Classification (NCBI taxonomy): domain Eukaryota; kingdom Metazoa; phylum Chordata; class Actinopteri; order Centrarchiformes; family Centrarchidae; genus Micropterus; species Micropterus dolomieu. The sequence goes on along the minus strand of NC_060161.1, from coordinate 18,512,828 downwards.
AAGGGCAGGAGGCTTATCAAATCTCCAGCAGCCAGGAACAGGTTCTCAGCCAAGTTACATATTTCAAATGAAATCCACAATATCAATTATGGATCGCTCCCAGTATGGACAAAGCAGTTTCAGCTTCTCACTGGCAAATATAGGCATATGATGGTTTGGAGCCTGTGAAGGAAAAACAACCGGTCATTTGGCAGACAGTAATAGTAGTCTAATTACAAACAGTGCCTCTGTCAGTGAGTAAGTGAGCATGTACAATGGTATGAAAAATTGTTCCTTCTGTCTTTGTCCAGATGACTGAAAAGCAATGGGAATAAAACGGAGAGTCATATGTAGTTGCGACAACAAATGCCAAAGTGGCAAACGGTTGTTGTCCAATGGAGACAGTTTTATACATGTAAACAGGAAAAATAGGCAGAGAACAGTTCATAGATTTAACTCTCTTGTGAGTACCTGCAGGCTGTGTGGATCAATTAATAAGGTAGTCGTTGAAAAAGCATTACAATCTGACCTAATAAAAGGACACCAGCTTCTAATTACATTAAGAATTATTATCTAATTGAATAAAACTATGTATTAGCTTTAGAGGAGCACTGGCAAACAACATTTTGATATGAGAGTTTTTAAGGAATAGATACACCCGCATTTATAATCAATATATATCTCAATATTTTTATATTCAAATGAATGATATATGCATATGTAATGTGAAAGGGAACACTTGTAGAGATGAGTTGCAATTCTACGGAGCACCTTTCAGCTCATTGTTCTTGTTTTCGGTCACAGAAGGCAGCTGTATTTAGAGGAAAAGCTCTAAAACCTAACCTAAACTAAAATGTATGCTACTTGCCCAGCATGAAATAATAGAAAGACACAATTAACAAATACCTGGTGAAAATTTAGCAGCCAGATATTAACCTCAAAAGTGGGAGGAGACCAAAAACAGAGCTAAAACTGACTTGCATTCATTAGGTGGACACAAACTAAATGACTAAAAATGATTAAAAATTAATGCTAATGTTATCTGATCTGTATCTGATGAAAGAGCATCTGTATGCTCACCATAACTATTATTTGCTTGCAGTAAAATAACCCCTAGCTAAATTAAATGCATTTCTCTTCATTCCCTGTACAAGCTTCGTTGCTTTGTTGTGTTTCTTTACTTGTTGTAGCCCTTAAAATTGCCTGTGTTTGAAAGATGCCTTACAAATAAATTTGCCTTTTCTTCTTTCCCACACTGCTGACAAAATCCACCTAGTCCTCCCACATTTCACCCTCTCATCCTCTTCATGAAACCTTCTGCATGCAGCTCCTTCCTTAACAGTACGCCACCCGTTCAGTGAAAAAAACAAAACAGTGCAGGCTCAAAGTTTGACTCAAGGTCATACTGAATATAAAAGACCATAATTGCAAGCAAATGAAACTGTTACTGTGCTATGTGGTAATAGTATACTGCCTTCTCTTTTGGCATGCCTCACAATTATCCTTGATGCCTCAGTACTTTGCAAGGCTTGCCCTACCTTGTCTTCTGAGTGGGCATACGTTTCACCTTGGGAGAAGATTGTTTTCTAGTCTCTATAGCACACACACACACATATATATACATACATACTATATATGCACACACACACACACACACACACATACACATACACAGACAGGTGGTCGTGGGTTTGATTCCTGGCCAGGGCAGGGGTATCCAGGTGGATCCTTAATGCTACCAGCCTACCTCTGGCATGAGTGAAACCGCAAATACAAGAGCCATACCGGCTCAGACGTCGCCCGGGTCAACAAGGTCCGCGTCAGGTGCTAGGGAAGCAGGGCAAACTGATGACAAATGGGCTACTGGAACAAGACACTCATGGACTAGAGCTGATAATGTGGATGATGCAATGCTACTATACAAGCAATCTTGGTGAGAGAGGTTATATGCAGAGACTATGGGATATATGGATGCTTCGAAACCCATCATCAACACTGACAAAGAAACAACTCCTAGCTCAGTGTTCTAACATCCGCAAGTGGCAACTGCTATCACAACTAGAGTTGACGAAGTACAACAAATATGCTATGGCAAAAGGGAGCCAGGACGACAGGTCAGCGGGGAGATGTTATCATCATCCTCCCCACACTCAGAGATTGGTTCCCAAGCCCGAATAACAACAAGCCCTTACGGTACACAATCACTCAACATACATATATATATATATATATACTCACCTAAAGGATTATTAGGAACACCTGTTCAATTTCTCATTAATGCAATTATCTAATCAACCAATCACATGGCAGTTGCTTCAATGCATTTAGGGGTGTGGTCCTGGTCAAGACAATCTCCTGAACTCCAAACTGTCAGAATGGGAAAGAAAGGTGATTTAAGCAATTTTGAGCGTGGCATGGTTGTTGGTGCCAGACGGGCCGGTCTGAGTATTTCACAATCTGCTCAGTTACTGGGATTTTCACGCACAACCATTTCTAGGGTTTACAAAGAATGGTGTGAAAAGGGTAAAACATCCAGTATGCGGCAGTCCTGTGGGCGAAAATGCCTTGTTGATGCTAGAGGTCAGAGGAGAATAGGCCGACTGATTCAAGCTGATAGAAGAGCAACTTTGACTGAAATAACCACTCGTTACAACCGAGGTATGCAGCAAAGCATCTGTGAAGCCACAACACGCACAACCTTGAGGCGGATGGGCTACAACAGCAGAAGACCCCACCGGGTACCACTCATCTCCACTACAAATAGGAAAAAGGCTACAATTTGCAAGAGCTCACCAAAATTGGAAAGTTGAAGACTGGAAAAATGTTGCCTGGTCTGATGAGTCTCGATTTCTGTTGAGACATTCAGATGGTAGAGTCATTGGCGTAAACAGAATGAGAACATGGATCCATCATGCCTTGTTACCACTGTGCAGGCTGGTGGTGGTGGTGTAATGGTGTGGGGGATGTTTTCTTGGCACACTTTAGGCCCCTTAGTGCCAACTGGGCATCATTTAAATGCCACGGCCTACCTGAGCATTGTTTCTGACCATGTCCATCCCTTTATGGCCACCATGTACCCATCCTCTGGTGGCTACTTCCAGCAGGATAATGCACCATGTCACAAAGCTCGAATCATTTCAAATTGGTTTCTTGAACATGACAATGAGTTCACTGTACTAAAATGGCCCCCACGTCACCAGATCTCAACCCAGTAGAGCATCTTTGGGATGTGGTGGAACGGGAGCTGCATGCCCTGGATGTGCATCCCACAAATCTCCATCAACTGCAAGATGCTATCCTATCAATATGGGCCAACATTTCTAAAGAATGCTTTCAGCACCTTGTTGAATCAATGCCACGTAGAATTAAGGCAGTTCTGAAGGCGAAAGGGGGTCAAACACAGTATTAGTATGGTGTTCCTAATAATCCTTTAGGTGAGTGTATATA
>NC_060161.1:18440137-18509302 GCF_021292245.1 Micropterus dolomieu | reverse complement strand
GTTTCTGACCATGTCCATCCCTTTATGGCCACCATGTACCCATCCTCTGGTGGCTACTTCCAGCAGGATAATGCACCATGTCACAAAGCTCGAATCATTTCAAATTGGTTTCTTGAACATGACAATGAGTTCACTGTACTAAAATGGCCCCCACAGTCACCAGATCTCAACCCAGTAGAGCATCTTTGGGATGTGGTGGAACGGGAGCTGCATGCCCTGGATGTGCATCCCACAAATCTCCATCAACTGCAAGATGCTATCCTATCAATATGGGCCAACATTTCTAAAGAATGCTTTCAGCACCTTGTTGAATCAATGCCACGTAGAATTAAGGCAGTTCTGAAGGCGAAAGGGGGTCAAACACAGTATTAGTATGGTGTTCCTAATAATCCTTTAGGTGAGTGTATATACATATATACACACACACACACACACACACACACACACACACACATATATATATGTGTAATGTAAAGTGGTGAGTTTACAGCTTGTATAACAGTGTAAATTCGCTGTCCCCTCAAAATAAAACATCACACAGCCATTAATGTCTAAACCTCTGGCAACAAAAGTGAGTACACTCCTAAGTGAAAATGTCCAAATTGGGCACCAATGAATATTTTGTGTGGCCACCATTATTTTCCTGCACTGCCTTAACCGTCTTGGGCATGGAGTTCACCAGAGCTTCACAGGTTGCCACTGGAATCCTCTTACGGGGCTGGTGGATATTAGAGACCTTGCGCTTCTCCACCTTCCGTTTGAGGATGCCACAGGACAGAGTTCCAGTAACCCATGTCCTTAGTCTGCTTGTCTTCAGCAAACTGTTTGTGGACTTTCTTGTGCATCATCTTTAATAGAGGCTTCCTTCTTGGACAACAGCCATGCACACCAATTAGATGCAATGTGTGGCATATGGACTGAGCACAGACAGGCTGACCACCATCACTTCAACTTCTGCAGCAATGCAGGCAGCACTAATATGTCTATTTCCCAAAGACAACCTCTGGATATGACGCTGAGCATGTGCAATCATGCAATCTTGTTTGGTCGAACATGGCGAGGCCTGTTTTGAGTGGAACCGGTCCTGTTGAACCTCTGTATGGTCTTAGCCACTGTACTGAAACTCAGTTTCAGGGTCTTGGCAACCTTATAGCCTAAGCCATCTTTATGTAGAGCAACAATTCTATTTTTCAGATCCTCGCCATGAGGTGCCATGTTTAACTTCCAGTGACCAGTATGAGGGAGTGTGAGAGCGATAACACCAAATTTAAGAGACCTTCTCCCCATTCAAACCTGAGACCTTGTATGTCTGTGAAGGTTCTCAGTCATCCAGGTCATAGTTATCCAACGAAGGTTGAGGTCAAGGGCAACTGGACTTGGTTGAAGATAATAGAAGACGCTTCTTCCCTCATCCAAGGACGAAACGTCTTCTAGTATCTTCAACCAAGTCCAGTTGCCTTCGTTGGATAACTATGACCTGGATGACTGAGAACCTTTACAAACATCTTGCTAATCATTTTGGGATGAACACCCTCAGATTGGTACGGGAGTGTGAAAGGATAGCCAGGAAAATTGCAGACTACAGAAACCACCTAAGATTTAACCTGAGATGCCGAAAACACAAAATCATACCCAACAGCCTACACTTACGCTCTACGATGAAAGGACAAAGAGTCGGTATAATCTTGAACAACACCAGCTACTGAATGAGAGAGTGAGACAGATCCATTTCACCATTGAAACCCTGAATAAAGAATCAGACAACTTACACCAAAAACTGGAAACACATCTGTCCAGTACAGTAATGGAAAAGGTCATGGATTTCATCAAGAAAGCACAGCTATCTCAACACAAAAGGAGCAAAGAAAGACAGACCCGAAAATTCCAAAACCTACAGGCAAGAGCCAGCAACGCAAACAAAACAGGAGAATTCTCTTGGAGGAGTAATGACGACAACCAAACAACCCTGGAAACATATAAGATGGGTGTAAAATCTGGCAGATGGGGAACTCACCCAGAGCAAGACGTTTTGGCCAAAGGATTAAACTTTGCCATCACATCACAGCAGCTACCTATAGTGGACCTCATCAGAATCGGTCATTAGGAAAAACAAATTAACCGGAACAGAAGCAGAACAGCTCAGACTAAAGGTATCGCCAGCCCTCTCTAATGTGAAGGCACCCCCTTCCAACCTCACCATCCAAGAAAGGAGAGCTGTGACATCACTAAGCAAGGATCAAAACATCACCATCTTACCTGCGGACAAAGGAAGATGCACGGTAGTCCTTAACACAGTGGACTACTACACTACTAATGGACACAAACACAGGACCCAACCAGGACCCAACCAGCAGGTATTACCGTTTATATCCTGGAGAAGCCATTCCTTGCATATATGGACTACCCAAAATACACAAAGGAGGAGCCCCACTCAGGCCAATGATCAGCAGCATCAACTCAGTCACCTATAGCATTGCCAAACACATATCTACCATCTTAGCCCCTTTGGTTGGTAACACGCCTCACCACATCCAAAACTCATTGACTTTGTAAACAAAGTTCGAGGACTGAAACTGGACCCAGATGAAACCATGGTGTCCTATGATGTGACCTCTTTGTTCACCTGCATCCCCACCATGGAGGCAATAGAATCCATAAGGAAATGGCTACTACAAGACCACACTCTGGACAGCAGAACTACCCTCAGCCCTGACCAGATCTGTAAATTACTCGACCTCTGTCTAAACACCACCTATTTCCAGTACAACGGAGGATTCTACAGACAAAAGCATGGCTGTGCTATGGGTTCACCAGTGTCACCTATTGTGGCTAACATCTACATGGAAGAAGTGGAGGGAAAAGCCCTCAACTCCTTCAGAGGAACAGCATCGAGCCACGGGTACAGGTATGTGGATGACACTTGGGTAAAAATTAAAACCCAGGAAGTGCAATCCTTCACAGAACACATCAACTCCATGGACAGTAAAATCAAGTTCACACAAGAAGATGTCCACAACAACAGTTTGGCTTTCCTGGACTGTGCTGTACACACTAAAGAGGACAGGAGCCTGCAAATTGGAGTGTACAGGAATCCCACACACACAGATCAGCCCTCAACAGACAGCCGAAGTACCCCAAAGGAGGGGGTGAAAGGTTGGCTCCACTCTGTGCTGCTTCAGCAGTTTCAGCCATAAAACCTACCACCTCCAGTGAAGTTGAGATAACAGACTCTATGCATGACTGCCTATCAGCCTATCAGAACCCCTTTGGACAGGGCAGGAAACTCTAAACTGCCCCCTACACCAATAACCATGGCAACCGACTTCACCCTGCCAGTTACCTCCAAACATCAAAGGATCGTCTCCCTATTTCACATCCAGTTGTGAACTATGAGAAACCCCAGACTCTAGAGAAGGACAAGCCACATTCCTTTGTGAACAAGAATGTGTCTCCTTAAACTTGCCTTATTACTGTTTAATTAAATAATCTTTGTTAAGTTACTTAGCAGGTCTCTCCACTTCCATTTTTCCATTTATATTACCATGTTGTTGTTGTTCAAAAGAAGAATCCATGAAGAGTTAATTTTGCAGTTCTCTCTGACATTCCTTCAATTTATGTTTTAACTAATGCTTTATCCCCAACACTTTCTGACACTTCCTTTAGAAATGATATGATACAGAAATGTTATCCTGTGCTACTTACTTCCAGTTCGAATTTAATGTAAAATAACAATTTCTTCCCTAGTCAAAGGATCAGTTGGTCTCTCGTGGAACCCGTGTCCCCCCAGAGGAAAAACTAAATATTACAGGTCCCTGTTTCTTCTCCTGCTGTTTAATCTTACTCTGTTTTAGTGTTCATAATATGATGCCATGTTCGTTCAACTTGCTTATATATTCTCTAAGTAAGAATGTTTAACTGCCAATATTATCCAGGAAATGTTTAGTTTAGTTTCTTCATCTGCTGTAAACTAATCATTACAACGGTTAATTGTTTTCCCTCGTTTTATCAAATGCTTAAACTAAGAACAGTATAACCGTTTGACATAAAGGTGATTGTGGGAAGGTATTTGATTAAAATAGAAAATAGATATATTAAAGTAAGGCACCAAAGGCCTCAAGGGAAACAAAGCCCTCCCCCTTGGGGGATACACCCCAAACAACAAAAGCACAGAGCCAAGCACACTCGCGAAGTCCCACACCCTTTGGTGGAAGTTATCTTTTTCTTTTGTTTGTTTGTAAAGTTAGAAGACCATTTCAGTCGTGCAACTCTGAATTCAAGAACGATCAACAGCCTACCACTGCAAGTTTTCTTCAAACCAAGCCAACTGAGGACGGACCTCTAGGACGAAGCTGCTAGTAAAAGCCGGTCCTGGCGTGCCAAACCGCGGAACCGTGGACGACAAGACCTAAGGCGAACTAGTCGTGAGGCTGACCAAACACAAACCGGCTGGGAAACTGCAAAGTAAGGCTAAAACCCTGCATTCTGTGGTTGAGTTGATGTCCAATAGTCTTTTAATCCATTAGCTTTAATCGTTAATCCTTTAGCTCCTTCAGAGTTATTACCATAACTTGCATTTATTGGTTCTCTTTCCTTATTAGACTCAAATCTTTTCCACAATAGACATCATTCTCAGTGTTTGCATTCTGTCTATTTAGTCATTGTTTATTTATATGATGTATATTTAACCGCATTTATTTCACCTTTGTTAGTTAATAAATTTCACCTAAATCACAGGAACTGTGTGTGTGTATTGTTTAACTCCAGGTCACTGCAACGGAGGATTTACGCCTTCAATATGAGATCGACTGATTGATTTATAGAAATGATTAAGCAATTACTACTAACTGAACACTAGGAATAATTGTGTATCATTATTAAAACCATAACGTTACCCAGGGAGTCCGGAGACCCTAGGCGACACAACGAGATTTTATGAATTAATATTTCCGAATATTAATATTTATAATTTTATTAACAGTAGCCTAAATAGGTACACTACACACACCACCCACTGGAACACATGCTAGGGGTCATCAGAACCCTGCACCACAGAGCGGACAACATACCAACAAGTGCAAAAGCCAGAGAGTAGGAACAGAATCACCTGAAGGGGCACTTACAGCCTGTGGATACCCCAAATGGACCTTTGTGAAAACAGCCACAAAATCCAGGAAGAAGACCAACACTACAGGGGATGAGGAGAAGAAGGTCAAACGCAACAACATTGTGATTCCATATGTGTCTGGAGTATCAGAGAACCTCAGGAGGATTTTTAACAAACACCACATCCCTGTGTTTTTTAGACCCAAGAACACGCTAAGACAGATGCTGGCACACCCCAAAGCCTGCACACCCAAACACAAGAAAAGCAATCTAGTGTATGCGATCCAATGCAGTGAGGAATGCACAGAGCTAAATATTGGGTAAAATAAACAACCACTACACAAACGCATGGCTCAACACAGAAGGGCTAACTCCTCCTTTACACCCTGGTGGAGAAGCTGTCGTTGAACAGAGGAGGGGTCTACGCCACCACTTATCCCCAACTAACAATGCTGTCCTTTCTTCACTTCCCAGGAAATTGAACAAGCATTTCCTCTAGGCCTCAGGTGAAGAGGCCAACGATGGTCGTTCAGACTTGGCCACAGGTGGCTCTAACGATCATGTCAACTGTCATTACCACAGCCAAGAGCACTAACAAACAGAGCAGTATCGACGATCCTAGCTAATGATCCCAGAGGTTAAATAGCTGAGTTTCTCTATCAGTCAGACAGAACTGAAGAAGTCTCTTGGATGAGGGACGAAAAATCTTCTAGTATCTTCAACCAAGTCCAGTTGCCCTTGACCTCAACCTTCGTTGGATAACTGAGACCTTGTAACACTAATGAGTCACATGACACCAGGGAGGGAAGCTGGCTAATTGGATCCAATTTGGACATTTTCACTTAGGGGTGTACTCACTTTTGTTGCCAGCGGTTTAGATGTTAATGGTTATTTTGATTATTTAGTTATCGTGTGTTATTTTGAGGGGACAGCAAATTTACACTGTTATACAAACTGCACACTCACTATTTTACATTGTAGCATAGTGTCATTTCTTCAGTGTTGTCACATGAAAAGATATAAAATATTTACTAAAATGTGAGGGGTGTACTCACTTTTGTGAGATACTGTATATGAGGTAATCAATAATTTTAAATTGACACAAAGTTAAATCATTTGCGTAGATGAACATAAACGTTTAGATTTTAATGGAGGGTTTAAAGCTGGCCATCTTTAAAATATGAATGTGCAGTTAGAGGAACACAAAGCTGAGTTTTCTCATTTTCATCTACAAACTGAAATTCTCAGTGGTTTCATTAAGACCCGGCCTCTGTCAATCACAGCACAGGCAAGCCCACATACAGGCCCACTTGGCCAGCTGTAGTTCATAAAAGAAAGAAAAGCTAGATTTCACACAAATAGCATGAACTGGTTATCATTTTCTACTGGAAGTTCCTCAAACGCTTTTACCTTTGTAAAATCAAGACCAGTAAAGGGGAGCAAATATAACATGATATAAAATAGAGTGATGTAAACCTGTAAAAGAAGGCAGGAAATAAGTCAACCAGAATAATCCTTTATGGGAATTTCTGGAGCGCAGAGCAGAGTGCAGATTTCCGCCTCCTTCATCACTCAACGAACTGGAGGTTTTCCTTCCTGAGGGATGCTTCAACTTCCCACTTCACACAGTTCAACACATATACAACATTACAAGGAAGAATGAAGTTGCTCTGAAGGAAAAGTGTGGTTCTATTCCTTGATCAATAAATAATATTCAAACAGTGTATTGACTCCTTTTCCCATTACTTTTTTTTCCCAGCCTCTGTATCTGAATATCTCATTACGAAATCCTCATGTATACAACCCGGGGTTATGTAAAACTACAATGACAAATAGAGCCGATTTTAGTCCTGTATTGACAAACGGATAGTGTGACGGTTGAAGACAGATTGCATTTAATTTCTATCATGTCTATAGTGTGACGATGCCAAGACTCAAGTATCTCAAGACGTTCGATAACATAGTATTCATCATGCATGCAGATGCACACACACAGAATACAAAGAGCGCTCAAATATGCCTCCTCCTGGTTGAGTCAAATGAAAAATGAAAGCTGTTAAAATTAGCCTCCCCGTTCGTTTCATTATTCTGTTTAAACCATGCTTCAATGTGATTAAAATAACACAAACTGCAGAAAAGGCTGGGATAATAAACCAAGAGGTTGTGTGCATGTATCATAATGCTTCATTTAGGCACTAATTCAAATTGAAAAACAATATAGGCTCATAACGGTGACATGATTTGCTCATGCTTGTTTTCAGCAATGGTTTTGCTTCGAGCTGAGAACCTCTTAATTTGAGGAGCTAGGGCATATTACACATTTCAAATAAAAACAACATTAAACTGGTTCACAAAACCTAAATACAAAGTAGGCAGACAAAAGTGCTTTCTTCTCCCCAGAAAACAATGAATCAAATGCTTTTCCAGTGGCAATGATGTACTTCAGAGGAAAGCATAAGAAAATATTATTTACTTGGTCGGTTATGTCTGTTGTCAAATTTAGTAAGAAGTTTAGAATGAAGTTTATATTGTGGTAGTTGGAGATAAACTACTCTAACATGCAATTTATTATTTCCTTGGAACTAGTGATACTTGAAAGACACCTTTCCCATCGCTAAAAAATTACTGGAAGGTTAAGAATTATCATTTTAAGGTCATACACAACCACCTTTTGTCACATGCCAAAAGTTAGGTCATATGAGAGCTTTCAAAACTCTGGAAAAAGTGAACAGTGGACCTTGAGTCTAGATTATTTTGTAGAACTGCATAACCAACAGGCACAAGAACTAAACCTCTCTACAACTGCACTAAAATTACAAAACGTTAGCATGTCAGTTACATCTGAACAAGAAAAGAGGGATGGCATGTTGCCAGATTTCTCTAAATGCCAAAGTAGTGTGCATGGGAGTGTGGTGAAAGCAATACACCAAAGAGTTTGGAGGGTGGTTTCTTTTTCCTAGCCTAAAAAGCTCAAGAGCAAAAGTGTAAAGAATGGTTAAACAGTGTGTTTTTCTATGATCTTATATTCTATATAAAAATATTAGCATGTCTGACTAACAAGCTTACTCACTGCAGCAGGTCCTTTAATTTCCAAGGTAAAGAACAACATCATTAACCAATGCCATTAGACTGCGGGTTATAGGTGTGTATAAAAATTTGCACATCTACTTTGTAGTATGCCGGTACTAGATGCAATCTTGCAGCTCATTAGCAGCTCTGCTCTTTACTGTATTTAAGAAAGTTTACACTCCAGCAACCCCGATCAGCTTTACCCGAGATAGCTTTACATTTCCCAAACACAACGGTTAGTCCCCATCCTAAAAACCTACATGAAAAGGTATTGTTTGAAAATAAAAGCAAGTAGTAGTAGTAGTAACCAAACAGGGTTATGATAGTACAAAACAGCCTAAACATAAATTTTTTAGTACATTTCTTATACAAAGACTACTAAATTTAAACTAAATTACAAAAACAATTCAATTTCTTTATCTACATGTCCTGCATATGGTACAGGAACTGATGAGGAGGCTGACCTTTGTTTGGGGCATTCAGCTTTAGCGCCAGTCTTTAAACACAATATCATGGACGGACACATTCATTTCATGTTTAAAGACCCCTTTTACAAATTCATTTTTCTACAATGAGTCTGCTAGAAACATTATGTTAGCCAGAAAGTATTTTTAACAAACTAATGGAGATAACGCTAGTTAGCTGCAGTAAATGAAAAAAACAAGTTTGTACAAAACACATTCATTAGAGAGGGTTAATAAGCATGTACTGTTTATTAAAATGTCTTGTGTCGATCAGTTATGGAAGCATTAGCCGCTGTCAGTACAACACATCAAACCAGTAACCTCTAAATCACTAGGCTGGCCTCACAAGCAAATTTCCCGGGTTGCTTACTATTCTGTTTGGATTGTCTACACGCCTCTCTTTATTGCAGTTCATGGCAGACCATGAAGGCCATTACAGGGCGGTTTAAAGTGACAAAGCATGTGATGTGAACAATAAGCAGGGAGGCCATTATCACCGTCTAGGGCCAAGCTGTGGTGCCAGGTCCAGCTGGTACCCGCAGTCCCCTGGCAGTGCCCCCATGGCGACTGTGTGTCCGCAGAGTAACACTTGGGTCTCACAACTGTCCTAGAATACCGCTTAATGTCATCAGGATTTAACGAGGTGACAGTGCATTGTATCAAAAGCTAGTGGGGGGTCTACTGCTGCCTTCCACTCTCCCCTCATTAAAACCCTTTTAATGGGCGCTGAGGAGTACAAACTGTCTCTAACTGGCTTAACGCTTGTTCAGGTTGTCAAGGAAAATTATTTTTGTTTAAGGACAGACTTGCCATTCAGCACTGAAATATTGATTTGGGTAAACTTCAAGGGAGTTGCTGGCTGGCACTAGTATAATGACATAGTGTCTATGTAGTTGATGGCTTTCAGAGAGTCAAAGAAATAAGAGAATACAGACTAGACTTTAAATTTAGCATGCTATGTGAAAAGTAATACTGGAAGTGGTTAGATAGAATGAACTGATAATTGCCTGTTGGCACTCCTTCATCTCTGCTCTGCACAATTATGTCTAAGTACAGCGTGCAGTTGAGTTTAAACAAAAAAAACAAAAGGTTAGAGTCAACAAAGACAATTGTTTTGGAGAATGTGTGACATTTACAGGCAGGGCTTTGCTGGCAAAATGATGGCAATTTTCTTACAGTAACAGCATAGCATGGTTGGTAAACAGATCACATCGATCAAAGTATATAATATGTTTAAAGAACATCCCCCAATCGCGGCTTTTCATGTTTGTGTTCATTATGTGCTTTGCACTTTTCGAGCTCACGCCTCAAAAGCAAGCCTCGAGCCAGTCAAGATGAATATATTCTCCAGTTAATGTGACAGCTTATGGAAATCAAACAGGCATAGGCATTAGAGCCCTGGAACGTATTTTCTTTTTCCAACAACTAATTACATCATTAACCACATTAAAAGAACTTTGCATTTCAGTATAGGGCAAACGACTTCTATAGTATTAAATGCTATCTGCTTGCTAGTTTACGTGTCATAATAATGTGGCAATAGGAGATGGCAGCTATTGGAAAATTAAAGACAGGGCCAAATGACACATTAATTAGGATGACAGTAATTGCGTATTTATTGAGTTAATGAGTGCAGATGCTTAAAAGTAGATAATAGGCCAAATGTCCTTAAGGTACTATGATTAACATAAAATGTGCGTTCTTTTTCCAGTCGGGCATCTTCACACTCCTTATCCAATGTTGATCTAATCAATTGTGATCAGGAAATGAAAATGTATGTCTAGTGATGCTGAGGCACAGATGTGATAATTTTCTAAGTTCTACTTATCAATCTAAGTACAATAGGTACAGATAAGTTCACATAACACTACTATCAGTGGCCCTTTGAAAAAGTAGTTTTTGATCACCAGCAGTGCAATGAAGCAGCGTTTTTGCGAATGGGTCCCTGTTTTGTGTGTGTCACGCACTCGCACAAGGACGCAGGCAGCATGACGCACAGTCCCGATCGACAGTTGGTGGCAATATTGCGCAAAGAAAAGTAGAAATGCACCAACAAAGGCAAGGAAGAAGAAGACTGCAAATATGGATGTACATGTACAATGTCTTGTAATTGTTTACAAGATGATTTATATATTATGTCATGCTTTTTCTTTCATATGTTTTTATGCTAATTGATCATTCGCTAAGCCCCGCCCCCCTTAGTTACTGTTGCTAAGTCTGACAAACTGTAGGTGCTGCCACTGTCTATTACTGCACTCCCCGGAGAAAAAGTGTCAAATTTGTTGAAAAAAGCGATCTCAGAAAGAAGCAGACAGTTTTGCAGTTGCATTATACATTTGAAGGTTGTATTCAGGCTGTCAAACTGACTCAAACTGATTCAAACGGACATGAAGAAAATGAAAGGTAGAAGCTAAAACCACCGCGTCCCCCAACGACTGAGACAAAAGACAATGATATGAACGATCAACACTGTTCTTATAAAGCTGGGTAGGCCTCTTCTCATTATTACATTCATTAAAAAGCAGAACAGAAGGACTTCATTACGTTACATTCAGTAGGAAGTTAGCTAGCGTTAGCTAACTAACATTACATTAGGAACAACCAACAGCCGACATTTCTGGATTTATTTTAGGTTTTGGAAAGAGAACTCACTTCTCCTTTCAACCTCTCTGGGTAGCAACTGTAACTATTACAAGTGCCCCAGGAACAGTGTTTCAGATCTTAGAAAATACAGCCAAAAAAAAACAGAAAACGACTCTTTTTGCATTAGAGTCAATGGAGCGCAGACATGAAAGTGTTGGACCTCAGTTAGAGTGAGACCTATACTGCGCTGTGATTGGCCACCTGTGTATTCGGGGTGTGGCTTAGCGAAGGGTCAATTACTATATTGTGAACATATTCTCGCATTACAAAAATTACATATTTGACAACATTTAATGGATGGATGGATGGATGGATGGGCTCTGGCAAAAATGGAGACGCCGCTATCAGTTGACCTCTGGATGGTCTTTACAGGTAATGCTGAGTATGCAAAGACTTTGATGGGATTCTTGCTGCCATTACAATTTCTGTCACTCTAAAATAAAAAAGTTCAAGAGGACGACCTTAATGCTGTAAGATTCTGGTGACAGTGGAGGACACTTCAACCACTTCTAATCTTTAAAAAAAAACAAAAACTAAAAAATAATTATGTTAACCCTTTTTTCCCCCCACTGTCTGCCAGACTGCAGAGGGGACTGACATTCAAACAGCCTTGTCAAAAAGTCTGGAAACAAAGTTTAGGGATGTGTTTTTGTTTCTTTATATATATATATATAAAAAATGCACATTTATCATGTGTTGTGCTCAGTGAAATTGAGAGGCAATGCTGTAATCCCTGAATGATTTTCACATTGAGGCACTTTCTGGGATGTGAGAGGAAGCTATAACTCTTCAAAACAGCAGTTATCCCTGGCAATCTATAAACATACATCATTCAGTAACAACACATTCATCACAGAATGGCAAGAAAAGAGCTGAGGAAGGGTAGGTTTGCGTAATACCTCTGATTAAATCTCGGGAAAGCGGCACAAAAGTTACATTCACAAGCAAAATCATTTGTTCTTGGCAAATTAGTGTGGGCAGGTGCTATTATTCTCGCATGAACTCTTTGGCTTTGGGAAAGAAATTCATCGTTTCAGAAATAGGTGAAAGAAAATCACTGTGAAGTTATTCAATCACTACCTAGTGATTCAAGTAAAATTACCTTTTTGCTTTGTATGCAACTACTGAGCTTCAGTGTAGATGGCATTTAGAACAATGATAGCGACTGTCAAAAAAGAAGTCGTTCTGGTTCACAGCACCCAGTGACTGAAGAAATAAGAAACTTACTGGATTCACGCTAACAGCACAATTTCACCTGAAAGCTCCATTTACCCGTTAGATGAATAGCCTATAGCTCCCCTTGCAAGGGTAAAACGCCACCGCCAAAGACTCTTCCTTTAAACTTGTCAAATTTCCACCAAAAACACAGCTACGTGTTTAACTGACCCTTTCTTGCAAAACCGCTACTGAATGCTGCTGCAATATGAATAAATAAGCAAACATACGCTCCTCTTGTGCTCCCTCACACAGCGTACAGTTCTGAACTCAATTTCACACTCCACTGCCTTCTCAGACAATTTAGACAGGCTGATGCCAACAGCAGAAAGTGAAGAGACAATGCATTTATTTATCGACTTTTTGGCAGAAGGGAGGATTTGTCAGCCTGTGTGTGTGTGTGTGTGTGTGTGTGTGTGTGTGTATCAGAGGAGTGAGCGTATGTCTGTGTGTATGTGTGCACGTGCCCATGCAGCTATATATGACAGAGACACATTGGAGGGAAGCAAGAGAAATGTGATTCAGCCCCGAAGAGACACAGAACGAGCGCAAGAGAGAGGAAGAGCGAGACAACAGGCATATCCAGGGGAATTGTTTTCTTTGTCACTCATCCGGTGTTTGTCCCAGCGCACATGCAACGTGTCTGAGGAGGACATGAAACGCTCCGTGTCCACAGAGAGACAAACGCCGCCGTGAGAATGCTGACAAATAAAAATGACTGCGATGGAGTTTAAATACAAGTAGGCCAGTTGTAACAACTCAACACAAATATTGTACAATGTATGTTACTTATATGTTTTATATAGTCAGTGTATCAGTCCACCGCACAGTGACATTTTTCTTAACATACACTTACATAGAAATGGATGGAAGGATAATTCCAGTTCCATTATGGGAAATGAATTCAGGATCCAGTGTTTTTTTTTGTTTGACCCTATACTAGGAACTGTCACTTGCTGCCCAACTTAAAGTAAGTGTGTGGTGCCGCAGAATAAAATTTATTTTTAAAACAGAAGCTTATAAGAAAAGTGAAAAATGCTCTTTGTTCCGTTTAAAAAGTCTCACCAAGTTGCCTCACCATGTCTTTATGTGCAGGGGCTAGTAAAAGCAACCTTGGCTCCTCTTAAACCACATCTTTAAGTCTTTATTTGGTATCAGTTGCACACACTTTGCAAAGTGACGGCAAGGACAAAACCTTTAAGCTGGCAGAGGGAGAACGGAGTGCCTTGCCAAAGAAAAATTTTTGCCTAGAAATTATTCAAAGCACAGCCGTGTACAAAATATCCAAGCCTTCCCCAAGTAGAACCGGGGGTTCAGGTTCACTGAGCAGTACCTTATCACAAAGACTCTGGGTAATTGACTCAGACATATCAAATAAACTTTCTACAAAATTCACAAGTGAGCAGGTATGACATTCTAATGGGCTTCTTCATTAAGTCTTTCGGCAGGGGGTAATGTGTTAGAAATTAATGTGACATTTTCGACTCCAAAGTCTTCAGTTATTTCTCCACGCCTAATTCACGCTGTGGATGTAATTTATGCACAGTTGTGATCTAATACAAAGCTGTGTTTTCTAAGCTGCTGGAATCCAACATCTAACAGTGACCAACACGCACATGTGCGTGCATATCAGCGCTGGGAAAAGAGCAACAGAGTGCCGGTGGGATATAGACAGGTATCTGATTTGAGCAGAGGTTTTCTCACTGAAAGAGGAGTCACTGGGTCAAATAGTCTTCCGGGCTGTGGCTGCTACTTCCCAAGACCACCGTCTGAGCAATTGTGCATGGACATTTTTCATGTGTAATGAGGATTTCAAACTATTTTCTACAAAATATGCAGCAATTACAATGAAGACACTTTCTTCAGTGCATCAGCTTGGATGTAAAAAAGCAGTCACAGAGGCAGAAGCATTCACAATTCAAATATTGGACAGTATTTTTGAACAGGCAAAGCTCCAAAGGTCTGTACTGTATATAGGACACTACAAGTTACTAGGTAACTAGGAAAACCGGTTTAAAAAATGCCAGCACAAGAAGATGAACATCATCTCCTTTCCCTGTAATATGAAGAGGTTAGTCTTCCCCAGTTGAGTTTTATCCAACACTCTGCGCTATTATGATCATTTCCCACTAAGCAAAAGCCCCCCAGATACTCCCCAGAGAGCGGCATTGAGCTGTACTAGCGCCTTTGCCATGTTACCATGGAAACATTCCCATGGCATAGCCCATTACAGAAACAGACACTTGCACATCACTTTGGAAAAAGGCTTTTGGGGGAAGATTTTAACCCCAGTGTAAAAGCACTGCAATTGTCTTTTGCTCAAACTTTAAACCTGAATCTGTACAGCGATATGTGGGATATTTTGTGGGAGCTTTTTTTCCCCCTTTAGCTTTTCTGTACAAAAAACATTCTTCGTTTTAATACAGAGCTAGCCTGCGTCATATAATAAAATGCACTACTGTAATTATCTCTAAACTGCTGACTCATTTCATCAAGCATAAATTGAAAATAACAAACAACCCCCAAGCAGCCCCTCGCCTCAGCATCTGTGTCCTCCATCACCTAAATGAGGACCTTGATGAGGTTAAGTACAACAGTAGCCCCTGCCCTATTGTTTCACATATTCAGCTGTGGGGAGCCATTATTCTGGAGGCCTGCTTGGTTTTGATTAAGTCACGTTTTATTACGCCGTCTTTGCAACCGTGTAATGAGTCTGGTGTAAGGATGATAAAGCTTTGATAAAACATTCAACCTGGCTGTTATGACTTCTCAGCTATCTGAAATAAATACAAAAAGTCTTTTGTGAATGCTGAGTCTAACTCTCAGTGGCAGGGTGGTGTTTGTTTACCCCAGGGGAACAGAGAAAACAGAGATAAGGTAGGAATCTTTTCGGCCCCGACTGCAGATACCAAACCTTCTCCGATCAGAACTGCACTACATCACAGCTTGCGTGTCTTAAGCCGCAGCCATCACTCATATCCAGGACACTGATTGCTCTGTTATGACATATCATTACTTCTGTGACTAATGAGTCACCTAGGAATAGGTTGAGGTGAGGTTATCAATATTGAGGCGCACTATAACAGGTGGACCTTTGCCGTGAATAGAGTATTACTCATGATGGATATTTTGGTTTTACGATGTTGATTTTTGAAGTGACTCATCACTTCCATGTGACCTTTAATTGCGCAAAGTGATAGTCAATTCATCTTTCCAGGAAAAATGGCATAAAAGCTCAATTGTGAAGTCTTAAGGGGGCTGAATTGCCTGCTACTGATTAGTTTGGGTTGGACCAGATTAAACTGAATAGCAAGGGAATGTTGATTAATGTTAGAGTGACTTCGAACTCACCTTGATTAATTCCACAGAAATCATTATTAGTGTGCCGAACTACTTTAGCCTCTGACAAACAAATAGTTCATTTCCTAAGCTCACAACCCACACGCACAGCACAAATTCATTTGACAATGACATTTTTGCTCATCAACATTGCACCGAGTGGTTGTGTTCTTACATGCAATGAATGCGTATGCCAACATCGTTTTCCACTGAATTATTTGCAGAGGGCATCGACAAATGAATGACAATGTGCAGCCACACTTTGTGCAAACTTACTGCTTCAGGCTGGCTTTGCAGGTCCTGAGGAGCTGGAGCCAGTCCAGGAGCTTTAGGCACTTGGACACATAGATAAACAGCCACTTCCTCTCCTCCCAGCATGCCAATTCCATTTACCAGCAGGCCCAGTAACACCTGTTCCCGCTGAGGTACGTATCAGGAATGACATTTTAACATCTGTCCCCAAATGCCTCATTGAATCTGTGCTTGCTTTTAAGATTATATTTACGATGACCTCACTTGCAAAGGGAACACTTGAGGTTCATTAATTAAGTGTGCATAATAGCCATTATTACTATAACTACAAAAACTAGTCACAATGAATGGGCACACTGATACAGCAGGAACTATCACCACCCTACAAATATACAAAAGAGTAAAAGAATATCCGCCCCAAATTAAAGTATTTTTAAGACAGAAGAGATAAGATGAATTGCAACAAAATGATAGCAATTAATGGATCTTCAGTGGTATTTTTTAAATTATGGAAAAGATTTTCATATACGGGAGAGAAACTGTGTGATGGGAGTAAAAACATTCGGCTAACTGAGTGACATATGGACTAAATCAGAACTGTGTACATTTACAGAATGAAATGTAATTCAATGTTAAAACTGGACAATGGTTAGCCAGTTAACATTTAATACAATTATTAAAAAGTAAATAGAAGTACATGCAATAACAAAAGTGATTTATTTTGGTCTTGCATGTGTGTTACTGGAAAATGTCTTCCTTTGCTTTGTTGATGCTTTATATATAGTGGTGCTGTGTAATCTAACTAATGGCAAAAGAAGAGTACACTTTATCCAAGATTGGAGATTTGTCTACATTTCTGTTAACGTTAGCTTTCATATCAAAATGAGGGTACTCTTAAAACAATGCAGGTTAGTGCTGTATTGTTCCTGCCTGTGCAGTATATTGTCACATTTAGTGATGTGCTTGTTACTTGCATTTTTATGTGTATGTTTTCGTGCCCACAGCGCAAATGCATTTTTCTTTACTGTAGTTTTTGATAATAAATTTCCTACAAACTTATTATGTATGATATTTATTATTGATACAGTATATTTTAGAGATGTGATATCATTTCTTCAGAGAAACGCTATTTTGACACATTCAGCCCGATTCTACTGACAAAAGACCAGAGTGTCACAGACCAAGCTAACTCCATGAATAATAAGGTTAGTCATAGTCAAGGATTTCACTTCCATGCAGGCAACCCTTTCCCACCTCTTAAGAATGGGCTTTCCCATGGAAAGCCGTGGAGTAAAGGGGATTTTAAAAACTGATTACAGTTTTTTTCTCTCAACCTAACTGTAACGTCTGTAGTGAACCCTTCAATGAATTAGCAGCAACCAATCAAATAACACAAGATACTTCAATATGTGGCCATAGCTGATGACTGTACAGTGCCTTTAATGTACTGTGGAGTTATAGAAAGCCAAAAAGACTACAGTTAGTGTATAGCTTCATAAATGCCCTCCTCTGATTTTATTAAAATAATAAAAATACAGAGAGCAACACTTGAAATCCCATTGCCACCAGTTAACACCATTTCTATTTTTCCACACCAAAGTGCACTTTAAGTTACAAAAAGCAATGTTTCTGTACAACCCCTCACAATCAGAGCAAGGGATACGCAATCAGTTTGGGGAAGCGTAAAGCAGACGCTTGCTGCTTAATTGGCTGTCAAGAAGTGCAACTGAAATAGCACTCCCTTCTTATGATGAAGAAGAGGAGAGTATGGATGTTGGGACTTGAAGTGGCAGTGTGGGGGTAAGCTTTTGTGCGACTTAGTGTATTGGTTGTATGACTCATGCCTATTGTATAATAGTTTGAGCGACTTTGACAACAACTCCATATGTCTGACTTATTATCTTCCATAGCTTTCGAACTTACAGGAATCTGAAGGTTGTGGTTGCAGAAAGAATCATAAAAGCTATCAGCCGTCAATCAAAAGTGATAAATGACACTTGCCCTATTTGTTCATGTGAAACACAAAAAAGGCATAACCGAGACTGGTGTCAAACACAAACCAAAAGAGACATACAAAACCTGTGTTTCAAAACTGCTGGTGTCAAACTTAAAATGTTCAAAGTTAAGAATAATTCTGACTCTTGTATCCAAATCTATGGCTTTAACCCATTGAGCTACATGCTGCAATGTAGTTAAAACACATGACAGGACCATTAAAGTAAGTCAAGGAACATAAAACCCTGATGGGAAGAGAGACAGCAACTCACTGAGCAATATACTCCTCTCAACATTCCCTTTGACGATTACTTATGTAATACAATTGCTTGCCAGCTGATGGTGGGAAGCAACTTGACAGTTTTATCACAACTTTGACAAAAGTAATTTACTTGGCTCAGTCCGTCTGTGAGAAATAAATCATCCAAATAAAAAATAAATAAATGGCACCCTACCACGATTTGACAGTTCAATGTCTTCCAATCCCAGCACAAATGGTGTAGTCCTCACCTAGCATCATAAAAGTGTGAGTTACCAGGGCTGTGCGCAGTGATCCATCATCTGTCTGGGGGACACTTTGGTGGTCCATTGCTGTTTAACAGGACAGCTGGGACTATAACCATGCAGCTGTTTAAAGATTAGCTTCACAGAAAGTGTGATTGGTTTAAAGAAACTGGATTTAGAACGGCTTTGGAGTTTATTTCTCACATTTTCAGGTCTTTAAAAATGTGTAGCCTATATTCAGTACCACATTAGGTTAGGATCAGTGTGTTCCACTACAGTACACTCAGGTTTGTTCATAGTGCTTATTTTGAATTTGTTGTTCTTACAGTGCAGTATTTTGACAAATTCAGTCCAAGATTTTACAGAAACCCGCCAAAGATGTGATATCATTGCACATTTGTTAAATTCAATAAAATGTATAATCTAACAGGAAATGACTGGGAGGCCAAAATTAATATTTTAATATCACTCCCAATTATTATACATACAAAATATATATATGTCATGTTCTTTCATGAAACTTGAATGGTTGCATAAGCTACTACTTCAGTCCTGTAAGATTTTTTTCCCCACTCTGTGTGCTGACATATTTTTATTAAATATTGTGTATTTTATTTGACATAACATTTTTTTAATAAGTATTATACTCAAATGAGCTTCCCAGTGTTTTGTTATTGATGTAGAAAAAGAAATCTAATCGTATTGCTCACATAATTATCTTGGGTGCTATCACCCTTAATTTTCAAAGAAGAGCTAAATCTTTGCATGCTATTATAGATTAGGGTTGCAGTCTGCATGCTAATTTCAGTGGGAATCAGTCATGTTTACTGATTAAAGATTAACCATTGATTAAATTAACATTTAAAAGCCACAAAATATTACAGATTTACACAAAGCCTTGTGTATTAGTTGTGAAATATATTCACTTCAGGCCATCAACCGCAATATTTCTGTGAGAAAGCACCGATACCCCCAGGATTGAGCTTGTTGATCGTGTTGCAGTCGCAGTCGCTGTGGGAGTTGGCTTTGATGTAATATTGTGATATTTTATTTGATTATGCTGATTTGATTGTGCGAGGTCATCCATCCTGCCTGATGTCTCGGATATCCTTCAAAAGCATTTTGCTTTATTGGCTTGCTGGTCTACACACCAGAATTTCAATGGTTGTTTGATACTATTAATGCACCATTTAAATGCAGACCCCATGCAGAGAAAGCATGCATGGAATGTGAAAGTCATATGTCAGAGGAGTCAGTGGAGGGGAGGAATTTTCTCAAAATGCAGATACTACACTGGAGTGGAATATCAAATGTTCAAAATCTCTTTCAGGGATTGACTTTAAAAAAAAAAAAAAAAAAGGGAGCTCGTCTCTTTCAAATAGCACCAAACTCACAACCACCCACTTCACATTTTTCAAAAAGGGTTCTGCCAAGCTTATGCCTCTTTGAGGGAAAAAAAAAAGCTAAGCATTTATGCACATAAATGAAGTGAATAGTGAACAGATGTGCACCACACCTGAGATGAAACTACTGCTGCTACTACTACCAACAATTGTCATTCTTTTAAGTCTTCTTTTGAGTCCAAACTGCCTTTAGTGAGCCACCATTCAAATTATATATAAAACAGCAAATCAAAAACATGAAGGCCGGACATGAACAGAGGCGTTTTCCAGCTACTATTTCTAAAGTATTCTTTCCATTTAAATAAAACTTGTTTATATGCTTCCATTTTCTA
Source organism: Micropterus dolomieu (assembly GCF_021292245.1). Classification (NCBI taxonomy): domain Eukaryota; kingdom Metazoa; phylum Chordata; class Actinopteri; order Centrarchiformes; family Centrarchidae; genus Micropterus; species Micropterus dolomieu. The sequence continues at coordinate 18,488,983 of NC_060161.1, read as the reverse complement.
CAGTCGTGTAACTGGTGGCAATCATGTTTATTGCCAGTGCAACGTCAATTAGTAATACTGTATTATAGACTTGAACATTTAATAAAAACAAACTACATCTAACAGTCTTCTACTTTGTTAAGAAAACACGGTCTGAATCTTGAAGAAAATGAAATGTGTCTGCTGAATCACTGCTTGGGGAAATCAATTCATTCAGTCATACAGAGGTGCTAAGTTATTTATTGCCTGTCAGCATGAGCTGTTAGTTCAATTTAATTTCTTGCTGCAGAAAGAACAGAGACACTACAGAGGAAATTTGAAGAGAATTACTTTATTTATGCAAACAGGATGTTCTTTAAAAATAAAAAAAATAAAAAATGCATCAACATTTTTCAGTGTGTTTTATCCCTACAGTGTATCCCTGTGGTACCACAGTAACATCTAGAGTTTTAGATTGGACTGACAGGTTGTCTTTTTCACAAACAAACATACTTGTGCTTCGTCTGCTACAATTTCCAGTAGCTATTAAGAACAAAACACACTGAATGCACAAACATGAAGAGAAATGAAACCTCAAATCGGAGTGAAATCACAAAAAAAAAACCAAAAAAAAAACACACAACACACTTTTGTGCAACAGCAAAGAGTGACGCTCTCCTACCTAGTTCAAGGCTGGAAGGCCCACTGTACACAAGAAAACAAAATTGTTCCAGAAAGACAGCTTTGCTGCTGACTATTAATACTATTTGGGGATAGAATTAATGTGGCACCATGCTGTAATTCAACAGTGGCCATTTTAAAATCATCTCAGACTGAGCTTGTACATTGCTGACAATGTAGAGCCAAGCCTGACAAGTGGAGCTGCAACATCCAACAGCCTCACCTGTCATTTGTCAGCATCCAGATGTACTTTACTTACCCTCCGCAGTACTTATAGCTGTGCTTTGAGCGAATGCTGCATATCCGAGGCAACTCGGAACTGGGAAATTTACGACCTCCAACTAGAAAAAGTACTATGCAACAGAACTCGGAGACTTCACGAGTAGCAGCCGAATGACGTCACACAACAATGGCAGCTCCCATGGAAGCACACATTGTCAATGTTATTAGGTAGCTGGTTACAGTAAACAATCTCTAAAAGTCATCCTCTCTACCCAAAAGTTATTCAGAAATGTGAAAACATTTGGAAGTAGCCTACGACTTTTCTGACTTTTGAGGATCACCAACTGATGTACCTAGAGGGATACACAGTTAACTGGTAACGTATATATTTTCACTTGTTTTTAATAAAATGGCCATCCTTTTAAATAACACCAAGGGCACTGCTGAGGGTTTAACTGTGCATAAACTTGCCAAAGAAACATAAGTTTGTCACGGTCAGCCATGTTTATTGTTTACATTTAGTGCGATGCACCACCATGGAACTGAAATGCTTTGAGGTCAGAAGTCAGATATTACTTGGAAATTTCCCAGTTTCGACCGGTCTGGAATACAGCATTACATCAATGTGCCAGGATACTACAGTGAGCATGTCATTCTAAACATGTTCATGCTAACATTTAACATGCTAGCATGTCAAGAATGCTACATTATTAGACTGAAGTAGAGCTGAGGTAACATCAAAGTGAGATATTTTCATTCTAGAAGTATTGAACCTGAAGTCAGTTACATTAAAAAACAGTGAGGGATTACATTATGTTCATGGGTCCTTCCTAAAAAGAAGCTAGAATCTCCTAAAGTTTTGACAGATTGTTGCATAGAAAAAGTTGAGTCGAGAGGATAAACGGCCCTGAAACATTTTTTTGAGGACAATAGCATAATAAGCATCACTAACCAGAGGCTCGGTCACAATACCAAGGAAAATGACAGGTGCGGCTATTGAAGATGAACCGGTGGGGCACAAGAACTTTTTTGCACATCCTTGTTTTTGACTTTCATAATAGCACCATTCATGGAAGCATCATACTGCAATATTTCAACACGGTTCACAAGGTTCATTTGAATTCAAAAAGTACTCCCCCAACAAAACAGTATCACCTCACCTCCATCAATCCATTTTACAGCCCACTCATTTTGAGGTCTGCTTAAAAGGCCATTTATCTGCTCACACCAAATCATAATTGGCATTCTAATAGCAGGAAAATGACACCGATAAATACTCACCAATCACAGACACCACGAGCACTTTAGAATTGTTGTATCCCCTTTTGCGCTAAAGTGGACGTTTTCCCAATGAGAACCAAAGATACCTGCACATAAAAGCATAGAGAATGACACATTTAACCCTCCCCACGCTCATTCCTCCCATGAAAGAGCCCTTTTAAATGCAAATACCCAGGAGGCAACTGGCTTCTTATCGTACATTTCATTGTCTCCTTTGGGCTGGTGGGGTAGAGAGCTGTTTTGCTCTGCATCTGCATGTAATTGTGTGCGCACATGCACACACATGCACACACACAGCAACCTTACAGTTTTTACAGGAACAAAGCAGCTTCGAATAAATACAGCAACACTACACTAATAGGCGAGAGCATGTTATTAATTCTAGCCCCTATGTAGAGGTACAGAAATAAAAAAAGTTTAAAATTAATCTGGTTGATAAAAATGGCAGGTCCTTTAATTTGACGTATAGACGAGGACAGCTGGTCTAATAGTCAGATTTATTTCAATTTTGGGTTTCTCTGTATTGTGTCTGTAATGCCATGGGAACAATTTTTCTTGTTCTCCATGCCTAACAGAGATCCATTATAACCTGGTGCATTACTAAATAACATCATTACTAGAACTTGACTTTCACGCTGCCATGGCCATTTTGACTGTAATGTGGGCAAATAAATCATCTCTCGCTCTCCTCTGCACAGACTAGACACATGCACTGTGGCAGGTAAACACTGCCATCTAGTGACCAGAGAGAAAAATACACCTGGAAATACTATTATGTTAATCATCCCAGCCGACGTTCACTCAGTGGGTATATGACAGGCCTTTATCGGTTTAATTTGGCATTAAACAGCCTGTAACATCATTCCAATATGGAGTAATAACACAACATGGTTTGGATGGTTAAAGACAGAAAATCATTGTCAATTGTGTCATTCAACAGTGTAAAGCATAAACAAAATATATTAAGCAGTAAATTGATTATATAAAAGGCCTATAAACCCAAATAAAACAGGCTATACATTTTTCGTTACACAAGGCTTTTTCCCATCACTTGCTTTCATCAGAGCCTTGATGGCCCTCGCCCTCATTTCCAACTCCAGGAGCTCCAGTTGCTGAATTGACGGCTGACATACTGAAGGTGTGCGGCTTGAAACGGATGCGCCTTCAGCGGGCAAACAAACGTCTGTTGGCTGCGGAGGTGCACCCTGTTCTTTAGCTTCCTCTTTGCTCGAGGTGGACGAAAATGCTAAAATTTCACAAACGCTTTTGTCTATGTCACTTTGGATGTCTTTCTTGGCTTCCGTAGGTCGAGGGGCGGTGGGAGGTTCGGGATTTGGTGGGCTGGGGTTTACAATGGGATCAGCGCTTTCCCTGCTGCCGCACGCCACTTTCACAGCTTTAACGGTCTGCTCCTCTTTGGGTCCCTCTATGTCACTATCATAAGCGTCTGCGTTTATGCTTAGGACGTCGCTCTCCTCGCCATAACCACCACCCTCTGTAAAGAAAATGACACCAAACCCTTTAAAATAGAACTTTTTCTGTCTTTGATTAAGTGCCTCGGGGATTTTCATTCTGCGCATTACATACTAATTACCTTGCTTAGGCTCCTCCGTTTTTGCAGTTTCTTTGAGGCAAGATGTAGAGTCCACATTATTGTCTTGCCTTGATGGGAGGGGAGGAAGAAAAACAATTTAAAAACATAAAAAAGGCGGAGAAAAGCAAGAGAACATATTGTACTTTTACTCTGAAATTGTGCCCTGAATAAGTTATCAAACCGTTCACTCACTGGATTTCCAAGGTCTCCTCTGTGTTTTTGTCGCCATTTCCAGATGTCAGATCTTCCCCTAGACACAAACAACAGATTTCAGAGAGGGATAATGCTTTGTTTGCAATATTAGACTGTTCTGAGCACAGAGAGTCCAGAATGTATGAGGCTGTGAAAACATTTCAAAACTGGCTTCAAGTCTTACCTGCTAAGATCTGAATGAGATTTTTCTCTGTGATCGGTTCCAGTTGTTTCCAGCACAGCGTTTTGATTTCCTCTAAACTACAGTCCTGTGAACGACAATGTGCTTAAATGGTCTCTTTGACAATGGGTTGCCTTACTAACCTCAAACAGCAAAAGCCTATAGCCTTATTTCCGTTTGTCATCACTTTCTAATTCAAAATGTCATACGCTTTTCTAGAGTTGGCACTAAAGTAGTTACATTTTTAACTTTACTTTTCCATTTTGCGGTACAGCTCCATAGCTAATTTATACCTATAGATAAAAATCTATAGGTAAAATAACAGTAACAGCTGCAATTTTTCTATAAAACTTAAAAGCAATTGTTGAAGTGATCTGGGGAAGTAAAATGTGGATATGGTGACTTTCAATCGGACGCAATAAATGCAACAGACAGTATATGCCTACAAAAAGATGGAAAAAACCTGTTCTTTCACTATTGCTCAAGGTGTTGTTGCTTTTCCAGCCAAAGCCGGAACTGTTGGAATATAGTCAACGGTACAAAATATGGCCATAAAATGTGGGAAGAAAACACTTGCCAATACACAAAATGTGGTCCCTAAAACCACAAAGCAATGTCAGAAAAATACAGCCTGACGGCAAACAAGACATTTGTTTAAGTTTGGGGTGGACAACATTTATGAGGTCCAAAACTACATCGCAATTGTTGAGAAATGAGGCTAACTAATGCCCTAGATCAGTTGTCATTATGTAATTTCATTATAAATTAAAAACACATGGGTTTGAAGAGGGAGAACTTGCAAACGTTGAGAAAATGTCATCTAAAATTGACATTTACATTCAGCCTGTCTTACTCCAAGCGTACAAAGATGATGAGTTTACAATCATATATCGTGCTAAAACAACTACCTTGAGTTCATCAGGCAGCATTTTCTTGAGCTTCTTGTCCCCCAGCACACGGAAACACTGCTCCAGCATCTCCCGCTTGTCACCGACATAAGCAGTGATGGGCTGGAACGGCAGGCTGAGGTCAAGTCCGCCGTCCTCAATGTCACTGCCAATCCTGTCCAGTTCGGCGTCAGCGAGTTCATCCTTGGACTCGTGCTATAGGAAACCAATGTGTTACTGAGTCACTGCCTGGAGGACTTGAAAAACTCTGTTAGTGTAACTAAAGAAATGAAGGTTTGAACACTGTAACATTAAGTTTAAATTCAGTACTGAAGATATTAAATATTCTTTAATTTGCTGGTGTGCTACTTTTACATACAATAAAACAGAAAATAAACCAGTATGTCGGTTTTGTGTCAAAACATTTTTACATCCTCATGTTAGTTATATGGAGAAAGACGTTGCCCGTGTTGTTGTAGTGTGTGATGCTGCTTCCCACCCCATAAAAGTGTTTAAATGAGTTTTACTTACGTCAACAATAACTAAAATGGACATGTTTTATATCCCACTTAAATGTGACAACAACTTCACAATACAGGGGCCAAAACTCAAAAATGTTTGTCCATTTTTAGTGATTAATGATTTGTTGTACCATAAATCAAATCACTGTGTTGATGGCATTAATGCATACAGCTTAATGGAACCAACGATTGATGCAGCAACTGTGATTTAAAAGACAACTGTACCAAAGTCTTAAGTTAAACGCAACTACCTAGATTCACTTCTCTGCTCCATGTTTGACATATCTATGGAGTCTTTGACAACAGACTGCCAAACCCAACTTCTAGCTATCCACACCATGGATGATCCACAGCACCGAGCTAAGCTTGCGGAGTCTTCTGCACGGACAGCGTCAGAGCAGAGTGCACCGCTAGTATATCAAAAGATTAAACAACTTCAGCCTGCAAATGACGAAAAAGATCAGAGCTTTGTGCCAGGGTTGCCAAAATTAACGACTGAACAGCAGCCTGGGTGGCTTTCAATACTGTTGTTAAACCTTTAAAGTTACAGTTCTCTTAAGGGTGAGCGTAAGATAGACACGTCTTTGTTTTGGGAAACCGCTAATGGGACCCTTCTGAATTCCGTACCCTATGCGGACCATCGACAACACATATAGCTAAGTTAACTAGCCTACAGCTGCAGCTACGTATAAAAACAAATGAATATCTCACCTCCGCAATGGGCTCAGTACTTCTGCGTTTACTGCTCTCATGTCGTTCTTCAGACTGCGAGTGTTTCCTCTTCTTCTCAGCGCTACTTGACTTCTTTTTGAGCATCTTGTCCAGAGAGCTGTATCCCTCGTGAGCTCACTTGCTAATGTTTAAAGTTGCGGGCGGGGAAAATATGTCATTAGCGAGCGACGGCTTCTTCTTTTGTTGTCGTCGATAAAACATAACCCAGCTTTTTTGTTACCGCCACCTACTGGGCAGGGGCGTTAATGCTCGTCTGTTTATCCTCTCATATAAATAATTCCGCAGCAACTTCTGTCGTGTTCATTCATTTAACTGATTAATGTAATGGAGTAATATTCTGCCCCCCTGTTTACACAGGTTTAGCAGAGTTGCTGTATGCTACTTAGTACGGACTACACAAGAATTCAGAGTTGTTTTAATATGTGGTAGCCTAAAGATTGCTTTTAAAATGTAGCCTATTGCATTTACTACCAGACTATGCAGCCATATGTCCATAACTAGTGATTGTGATCTCTGAGTCCCCACATTCTAACACTCAGGTCTTCTTCTAGCCACAGTCAGTCTGATGTTATAACATATTCTGTGAATCTTATAGCTGAAGCTGTCTGCATTTTCACTGAACCTTTCTTTCACAGTGAGAGGTGCCATTCCTGTGACCTCTCAAGCTGTTGATGGAAGTGCAAATGCATTCAACCTGTATCCTATCATCATTTTACACTTCAAAGCTTGCTCGGATAGCTGGTGACAGTCAATCACAAGTCCTCTTCCTAGTATTTCGCACGGTCTTGCCATCTCCCAGTTTCCATATGTCTCACCATTTCATCAAATACTGTGTGTCGGATTCATTACTGCAAGAACCCTTCAAGCCTACTGCCGCTGCTCATTTACATCATTCAGGTTTTCGCATTTTAAGTCAGGCTGCACTAGCCTCATTGGTAATGTATATTTGTTTCAAAGGAATTTACAAAGGATTTTGGGCGTGCATGAGAATGACACATAGGTCACAAATGTGTGTGCATAGTTTGCAAAACAAAGAGACAGAAAAAATACACTGCCTATGGCTATAATGCATTATGCGTGCCCATAGAACTTATTATAATATAGAAATGATTATTTTACATAGGTAAAACATGACACAGAGATACAAAAATTCCAAGTGAAGCTATACATTGTATACACATCTATTCTCTGACATAATCACAAAACACTGCACTCAAGACTGAATAACATGCACATATATACAGCTTCACACTTAAAATGGCTTAAAATATGTCTTGCCATTGAAGTAAACAGATCAACATGAGGATAGATATACCTGTTAAATATATTCTAATAATCCATGGCTTTGTAGAGAACAACACAATCCTTATGTCCCCTGAAAATAAAAAGTAATCAACTTTACTTAAAGGACAAGCTAGCATTAAAAAGATCTCCCGTCTGGAGTGTAATTACATTACATTTCACCAATAAACAGCTTTGCTGCTCTCTTCAGCAGTGTCCTCCTTATTACCACCCAGGCAGCCATGCATTTTCTTTAGCTGGACCAGGACACAGGTTTCAAGGTGGTGACGACACAAGCAAGCTGTAAATCACTCTAATTGGCCTCCCCGCCTCAGCCCGAAATAAGGTGGGAGCCAGTGCGATGGCTGCCCGGGCGCCATGGCGACAGCTGTCTGCACATAATGCAGGTTGTTATCCTGATGCCGTCCACCAAATTATGCAGTGGATGTGGTAGGAGGTGCGCATCGATCACAATCACGTCACAATGTGTTTTCTTTGCAACATCTGCTCCCATGTGTCTGGATATAACCTCGTTAAAAGGGCAATGATGGAGCTGGCACTGTTGAAGGGGACATTGCATTTGGGAGCCATGAAAAGGTTCGGAAAAACAACCACACCTGTGTGTGTGTGTTCTGAGACTTGTTTCCAAACAAATTCTCTCAAAAGTATGTTTACAGAGTTTCATGATAAGATCTGATTCTCTACACAATAGCCCATTATTGCATTCTTAAATTAGAGCGTGTTTTGTGATTCTCAACTTTGTCTTCAAAAGAGCAAGAGAATGCTGCTGAATACACATCAAGGCTCTGCTGTCTAGATGAGGAAATTTGGCTAATCAAGAGATGTGGAATGCTTTTTGCTGCTTTTGTTTAGTTCAGTTGCATAATGCATGTGAAATGATGAATCAGAGAAAGAAGACAACATTTCAATTAGTGAAAGTGAGATTAAAAAACCACAGGAGCTTATAAGACTGTCTCATCTCAAAGGAAACAAAGGAAAAAGCCAAGAACATAAGTGTATAAGAAACTGCATGAAAACAAACTCAACACAGAGAAGAATAGTATTAAAGACAATATAAAGTACACTCTGTTCAATCTGATCTTGCAGGAAAAGCAATTAAATTGAAAGCTACAGTACCATATGGTGTTGTAAACCCATCTCTACACCATATTGTACTATAACTTTAATGTGTCTGTGTGAGTGGATTCATGGGCAAATCTACATTGTTTTCAGGCCATCATACTCTCATGATTTTACAGCTTATTATATATATATATTATATATTATAACATACTTCTGTTTGAAATGTTCACTTTATATCTAAATGTGTAGCACATTTTTGGCTGTATCATGCTTTGATTGCATTCAAGTAGTAATATCTGGGTGTGCTTACAAGAACACACAATAATGCCACTTCTGAAACTGAAGCTACATAGTTACATAAACAAATTAAAACTGTGCACTGTTATTACAAAATCCTTAAACAATGAGACATTTTTAAACAAGGCTTTCAAGCCAATTATTATTTTCAAAGACAAACAGTGCTTATTTAACATGTAGCACACATATCAACCCGATTCAAGTGCTTAGTTAAATCCGCAACCATCAGATTTACTTATTTCAGCACTTCTGTTGGTTTTGAACGCCTCTCTTAAAGCCATGTAGGTTCAATGTGCGAACCGCCAACCTGAGAACTAATCAACACCTGTCCTTTACAAATCAACACATACTGACAGCAGGATTTCTTAGTGTAGAATAATAATTTCTCTGCCAAATGAGATAGAGTACAGTTGTGCTTTCTTACCCTGATTCATTTCAAACATACCCGAGACTTTTTTTTATCAATTATTCCCTTTAAATATTAAAAATATCTCTTACTTTACCACCGTGAGCACAGAACAAGTTTGTTGGATAAGCTTAGGTGATTAGTTTGACTTAAGATCTGAAGATAGGCCAAGTCGTAATACGAAGTTGAAATTGAGGATATCGTTTGGAGCTGTGGGACAATATTTGATACATTAAAATGCATCCATCCAATGATGCAACAGTCCTTATGTAGCCATCCTGCTTGCTCTAATGGCACTCCTGATTGCTGAGACAATATGGGATCTACTTATATGGTCTGTTGAAGCCCTAAAAGTATCCAAATGCCCCTCACCGGTGTTGGAAATAAATGTACCCTTGCTGTTTATATAAACTTTGGCTATTCTTTCATCCATTCACTCTCAGGGATTCCGTAAAACGGAACAGTGGACAAAAGATCAATAATTAGCCTGCAGTGCACCACAAAATAATTCTTAATTACAACGACAAATACTTCAATCAAAAACATCTTGTGACGTAATTGCAGTACTAACATCCAGTTAACAGGTTTGAAAATTGTGTAAAGTCACAGTGAAATGGAGTCAGAGTGTCTTTAGCTTCTGCATTGTGACATATTTCCCAGTGTGAGGGTGTATGTGGCCTCTATGCTCTGCTAGCTAGTGTAGCTTTAATGGATGGGCAGGATTTGATTTGATACGCAACCGCCGCGAAACTCAATATTAGTCATCAAATATATTTTCACATTTTACATGAAAAGAGGGGGGTTTATATAAAAATACTCATATGTGACACATATTAAGCACGTAACAAGAGATGAATAATTAACACAAAGACACAGGATAGAGCGTGGCATTTTATTTTTATTTCACTGTCTTTAAAAGCAAGGCACTTACAATATGGTGATCCAGTAGTACAGCAGCACAACACTGACCATCCTGACACACATCTCACCAAAGCTTAACATCATCTCATATCTAACTTAGATTGACTCTCTCGATGGGCTATTGACATTGAGACGCCTTAATGTCACTTCGCCAGTCCAAAGATGTTGCTGTACAGATAATGGCCACTGAAAGGTTTGGAGAGGGGTCTTTCAGAAGAGAGTCAAGAGTCACAGCAGCTCCACAGCAAAAGTGAAATAATGCAGCAAAAGGAAAATCTCTGCAAGCAGGAGTCTTAATTCAGCCCATTTTAATGGCTGTCCAGACTGTCCCTAACTATGCTTTCAGCTGGTATCCTCAGCTGTCACGCCGGTAACACTTTGCTTTATAAGCTTCAATTATCCTTACACAGTTTTGTGCAGCAGGCCGACAGTTGTGACCAATTAAATTTAACTAATGTATTAGTTGTCAGTAGTTGTAAAATTATGACCAGTGAACAAGGATTTGTCTTAATTAGTATCCTTCTCCACATTTCAGATGAGCCTCTTAATATGAAGCCACGTATCTACCACTAACTTGCCTTGATTAAATAACCTTGTGCTTGTTTGGAGCTCCGACATTGTAAAATTTGAGGCACGTATATTGATTGGGTTCCTCGGGTTGCACTTGTCCTGGCTGACATTGCCAATACTTCATCAGTTCCTGAAAATGAAATATTCATGTTCACATTTCCACATTATTTTCACTACATAGCAAATGCAGCAGTAATACTTCTGTTTGATGGGTTGAGTAAGGAGCCTGTGTTGCATTAAAACGATGAAAGGGTCGAAAATAACCCTGCTATGTAATCGAAAACAATTACAGAAGATGACAATATTCAGAGTCAACAGTTTGAAGTCATTTCCTTAAAAATAACTAATAGCACTACATAAAAACACTAGACAATGGCACTAAAGAACTAATCACTCTGTGTTTGACTCAGGATTGCAACACAACAAGCTCTCCTACTTAGCTCATTCAGCATGTTGTTAACTTAAATATCAATTGTTCTCACTTAAGCAGGAGCTTTTCTCCACGATGCTGCTAGGCAGCTTGTTAGAGGACTGTGAAAACAAGGCAGTGTGTGCCCAGTTGTTGCCTTGAGTAATGTAAGCCAGAGATGTCTATTAAAAATCTATTCATTGCCTCGCACTGACTTCTGGGAGAACTGTAGCTCATCAACAGCAGTCATTGTTGAATGAAGGTGATTTGAATCAGGTGGGATTCAGAAGAGACAAAACAGGAAGACAGACACACTCTTACTGTGTTGCCGCCTGGCTTACATTAGTCATTTTATACTATATAGCAGAGGCATCTTTAAAATATTCATGAGCCCGCTGAGGTTTGAATTAGACACGTTAAAGTGTGCGGCCTTGTTGGAATAAGACAGATATAGGAGCTTAGGGGGACTCATCATTTTGTCGAAAAATACATCCTAAAGAATATCTGAAAAGTTTCCAAGTCATAGTTGCAGTTAGAGTCAATGCAAAGTATATAACTAAAGTAGTTTAAGTCACTTTGACCTTCTTGGATGAAGCATCCATCTGCAAAAAATAAATGAATAAAGAATAAACTGTCTGAAAGCACCACGTCTTCTCTTTTGTCTGCACTGACTTTTGTATTATCAATGACTGGAAAAGATTGACGAGAAAAAACCCCCAACTAAATTGTGTTGTGTTAATTTTCGGAATATTACCCCCCTCCATCACAATTGATTTTTTAAAAATCTAAAATAATACCCCGTTGAAGAAGTAAGTGCACGTTGACATTGTTTTGTCGATTGCTGTTTTTAAAAGTTACAATCCATTGTCATTCTCTGTGGTGGAAACCACCGTTCCTGCGCTTGATTGAAATTGTCTGTGGCAGGATAGATTCACAGGAAATGATGCAGCATGTAATCCAGCGTTACTAATTTTATATCAGTACTGACTGACTACTAAAACTGTGTGAGTATGTCAGGCTGCACAGTTGCACTTCTGTTGTACTTCTGACAAAGTAGCTGTGTGCTGTAGTATCAATCCACACATATGTTAAATTAACCAGGTCTGAAATCTTAAGGATTACTACTTGGTAAGTTCAAGAATGAACTGTCAAGGTCAACTGTTAAGTTAAAATGGATGAGAGGTGCTCAAAATCATGGAAAGTTTCAACATCTAAATTTCCGTGGCAAATGATCAAACTCAAACTGCCAATGAAGAACGTGTGATTTGGTTGAAAGCTCCAGATAAAGGGAGCCAATACCAGTTTAGAAGGTCAAGGATAAACTGTCAAGCTTGATACTGAATCATATATTGGTATAATAATTTGGTAATAACTATACAGATCCAAAAGGCAGCATGATTTTGCTTTACTCTTTAAAAATCCAGTTTGCCAAACACCATGATGCATTCCTTTAACTGAGACAGGTTTATTAAGTTTTTTCTCACGAGAGTTGGAGCAAATTTACGCTTCATTCCTCCATCTCAAGCAGAAATCATCTGGAGAATATCCGTCTTAAATCTAGAGTGTACACACGGAAAATAAAAAAGAGGCTTTTTTCACAGCGGTGTGCATTTCGCATAAACCAGTCAAGTGATGTCAGTCATATTCATATTCCAGCTGTCACTGCAGTATTTTTCTACTAGCATAAGCCTCTCAGTACTTATGATATGAGCCTTTGTGTTTAGTAAATAACCAGATAAAAAGTAAATTTCTTCATAGGACAGACAGGGAAATAACAGAGTGGAAGTGGGATGAAAACAGTGCTGCCATGTCTCTCCTGCACACGGTCATGTGGGAGCAGCTTAGGAATAAGCGACATGTAAAGGAGAGTGTGGAAAAAATGGGTAAGGAGATATCGGAAACTCACCCCATCTGCCTTCCTGCCGAGAAAGAGCAATGCACTTTGAAGCTTCTTTGGAACACAACCAGGAGCTCACTTGCAAGGTTCCCAGGAGCTGTGCTCCTTGTGCGTTCCTGTTAGAGTGAGTGAGCAAGCAAGGAGAGATAGCCTGTCGGTTCTAGCAGAGCGAGATGAGGACTAGGCACAGGATGGGATTTGGTTTTCCTCTCGCCTTTGATTCAGTAATTGAAGGCTAAGACTGGGGGGGAAACTGACAGGCTTTTGGCCCTCAAGGGCCAACCTCTAGTTGGGCCCATACATTTCTCATTTAATAGAGAACAGAAACAGAGAGAGATGAGTTCATTGTTATCTGCTTGCTTGGGGATTGTATGAGACTATACTTAGCCACTGGCTGTCTTCTTCAGCAAAAGTCAGAGCAACTTCCCAGGAACAAAAGTACCTGTGGAGATAGCATACTGCATGACAGAGAGGTTACCTGAAGTAAAGGACAAAACCACTTTTAAACAAGTTTAAAATGTATCATATCCACTCAACATGAAGACATTTGTTTATTAGTTAAATTGGCATGTCAACATATATGTGAACAGTTGTTTGCGATTTTCAACATCACATTTTCAGAAATATAGCACAAATACAAATGTGAGTGCAGCTGCAACAGAATTAAATTTTTAAGTTCCCAGAAGAAGTGGAGGCCGAGACAAGACTAAGAGTGTACAGTCACGCTAGCAGCTCTGAGATGCTGTATTTATAGGCACAGTGGTGCTCTGAGCTAAATGCTAACATCTGCATGCTACATGCTCACAATGGCAATGCTTTTAAACAGTTGGTTGATGTGTTGCAGCTAATGTTGACCATGTTCACCATGTTATTGTCTAACATCTGCTAATTAGCACTAAACGCAAAGTACATCTACAATTAACTGTCATTTTAGTCATTTAATTTAGTTTAGTTTAATTTAGTAAAGAAATTACTCTGTATAACTTGTTCTCATTGAGGTCCTTTACAATTTTACAGCATGCGTACAAATTGCAACTTATTATCTATAACAATTAAACTCTAAAAGAGTGAAAAAGATAAAGAAAATCAAGGATCTCTTTAAATCCTTGCTTCATGGTTAATGTAACAAATTGACCCTACTTTTTTACCTTTACCTTTAAAAATTACTTCAAATAACAACATATAATCAAATCAGACAACAGGATTTATCGTATATAACTTTAAACCCTAACGCGTGCCTAAATTCAGTGGCAGGGATGCTGCATAGAAAAGCTGATGCATCCCAAGGTAGCTTTGAAGGGACAAGCCTCTGCAGCAGCCTCTAAGTATGATTGACAGCAGCCAAGCCTGACATATTAGTGCCATTTCCAACTGTCAGAAGGATATTTTCAGTCACGTAAGCCCTGGATTTATCCATGACTAATTTCTGGAGCTATTTCTCTCTCTCACTCTATATTTAAGATCTATTTATCTTATTTAAGAAGTATACCTCTTAAATACTTTCTAAGAGGAAATCTAAATCAGGTCAGATACAAAAATATAAAAAGCAACTCAATGAGCATGTTAAAACATTTGTAAAGAAATAGAAATGTCTGCACACAGTAGCCCCTTCAATATTCCCATAGAGGAGAACATGTATTAAAACTGTAAGGGGACTGGCAGTAAATACAGGCCACTTTCCATAGATGGCACTGTTTCATTGCAGAAGAGACAAACAGCGCCACGCTTTAGTTCAACATGAGTGTGATCAAACCAAAATTCTGTTCTTGCTTGAAATGTGATGAGATGATAAAATGAGAAAAACATATCATGAGTATATAAAATGTAGTTTACTGCATAATTCATAATTCTTGCATATACAGTGAATTATATATATATATATATAACACTGTTATGCTATATATGCTACAAATCATTACATGCCAGAATCATCTAGGTGGTGGATGACAATAATTATTATTCTCCCATGCAGAAGGAAGATGTAGCAGTCTGGTGAGTGACTGGACAAAAATGTCTTTTGTGAGTCTCAAGTGTATATTAAAGCCCCTCTATGCTGAATATTAACTTCAGCATATCATTCTCAATTTCATTTTGATTGCACAGAACGGCTGTAGAACAATTTTATTCATGGTGTAATTGATTTATTTTATGTGTTTACTGTGGCTGACTCATGGCATACAGAAGGAAACTCAAAGGTGACTGATTTGCTGTACTTCATAATTATCGAACCTGATATACATATAAAAAAGTATTAATGTTTATTGTATTTTTAACTGAAATATTTGTGGCGAAAGCTATTATGTATGTGCACCATTATTTTGTTTGCATCACGGATGTCTTTAGCCATCAACTTTCTTATTTAGTGCTAATTAGAAAAGCATGCTAACATACTAAACTAAGATGGTGAACAAATAAACATTATACCTGCTAAACATCATACTCAGAAAGCTGTAGATTGTCTTATTATGTCTACATGTCTCATAGAAGTGAATATATTTAAAAATCTTCACTATATGGATGAGTAATAGTTTCATTTCACTGTGCTCTGATTTGAATAATGGGTAGGTTGACCTTTAAAAAAATGTAATACAAATGAATATGATATGCCATGTTTGACTGTTTAGATTAGAGCAAGCTGTAATTTTATTCATTTTTTATTTTCTTTTTTAAAAAATTTATTGTTTTTTCTATATCTAAGGAAAAACCTCACTGTCCCATCAGATAGATTTTGAGAAAATGCCATTGGTGAATGTAAAGTTATAACAACCAAGGCAGCAAAATCAGAGAAGCACCCAAAACACCTAATTTCAATTTGGGAAGGTCCAAGAACAGTTAAATAAATAAATAAATGTATGGGGACATGTCTGACTTTGTCGCTCAAAAGGTGAATGACTATATAATGCTCAAATGCAAGGGACATTGAAAGGGGGCCCAGAATTGTCCCCACCTTCAACATGGGGCTTGTAAAGTGCCCCTGGCAAGGCATGTGGGACACCTGTTCCTTTGGAGCTGACAACAGTAGGAGGCTCTGTTTGATGTGGGCAGTCTGAGTCTTGAAATGTGTGTGAAGGTAAAGCAGGAGGACTAAAGGAGTTTGCATGCAGAGCAAAAATTAGCAGGATATGTTAAGGTTTTAAACACACACACACACACACACACACACACACACACATTATAGGGCAATATCAAATAGCCATGACCTGGGACTTTATGTGAGGGACTGTCATGCACTGTCAATCAGCCGCCCTTCAGCTCTTTGGTAGGAGGAACAAAAAACCCTCCAGTGAGCAGGCTGATGACTGATTTTGCATGACAATAACATTTCAAAAGCATCACGCCTCCTAAATATGACAAAGCAAAGAATTGGGTGTGGGCTGCTGCAATCCCCAAACTACTTTCAACTTCAACGGGGTGCTGCAAAACTACAAATGCAATACATCATTGATGCTTTAACTATTGATGTTCTCCTGTCACTGGTCCACTGTGTACCCTCATCATCCATCACTAGTTCCTACCTGTCTCTTCTCTTTCTCCTTACACCTGTACTCTTTACAAATGAGCTCCCAGGATGCAGCCTGTCTATCCCACCAATATCAGCCATTTCGCACTATTCTTCACACAGATGGAGCTGAAGTGTTTGCTCGGATAAAACAGCTCTATATCTGAGCGCAGTGGTCAGATTTAATATCCTGGATGGATGTGAATGCAGATCATGATTTTTGTGGAAATAAAAAGGCTTCACAAATGAAGAAAAACAATGAACATGTTTGCTCAAGCCGGGCCTGAAATAGCCCATGTTGTTTTTTTCACAGTTTTTCCAATCAGAATTGCAGATTACAAATTTACACATCTGAGAGAAAATACTACAAGGGTAATAGCTGAGGTTTACTTTACGGGATGTGGCCTTGTGTGTTTCTGAACCTACATGGAGACAATCAAAGTTTGAAATCTACTGTAGTGACCCATATGGAGGCCCATCAGACTGTCACTAAGGTGTAAAATGTAGATGTCGTACGTTGTTAAAATGTTTCCTAGCAGGGATACTCCTGCTAGAAATGGAGCCAATTCCCAAAACTCTAGTGTGTACCCAGTTCAGTACAAGTTAAAGTTCTGCAGCCTGTTGCACCAGCTTTCTGCAAGTTCAAACATAGCCCAGTTATAACTTAAATTATTACTAAGTTGTTATTTTACGCATTGCTAAAATTAAAGCGGTTGCACCACGGAGATACATTACAACATAACTCTCAGTAACAAATAAATAGTTTCACATGCCCCCGGGTAGGTGTAAATCATAAAATGTCACAGAATTATTCTCACTAATGGTAAAACAACCATTTTTCTTCCGCACAGCAATTTATTTTATTAATTGCATGTAATTTTGCAACACAGTAATCCAATAGAGACAGAATTTATTGATATTACATTTCAGTATCGATCTAGCATACTAGGATGCCAAGTGGACCCTAAGGAGAAGAACCTTCACACATCTGGTGCAACCCAGTTCTGGGTCCTGAGGTGCGTATTAAGTCTAAAGTCTAATTTAATGTTATGTGTCAGGTAGACTCACTGCCAAAGGTTTCTGTCTACTAATGAAATGGAACAGGGATCCCCATAAACAGATTAAATATCCTGCACCATCAATTATGCAACAAAGTTGGCCTCCTGATATCGTGATGGCGTGATTGGTATGGTGGGGGTGTTACTGTGTCTTCCTGAGTCCTTGCTTACCAATTACCATCTACGTCACTGATGTTAATGACAGACACACTGCACATTTGTAGTTATTTCGTTAATTTTCAACGTAGTCTAACTACTGTAATGTAACCTACTTACCTTTATAATAGAATTACTTTTGTTTTTGTAATAAATTCTGATCCCACCATCTGAGTGTCGCAGCAGATATCGAGAGACCAGACAATGTGTTTCCAGTCTTCTTTTGTCAAATTTTGGTGAGCCCGTGCCAACTGTAGCCTCTGTTTCCTGTTCTTAGCTGACAGGAGTGCCAGCCGGTGTGGTCTTCTGCTGCTGTAGCCCATCTGTTTCAAGGTTCAACGTGTTGTGGGTTCAGAGATGGTATTGTGCATAACTCGGTTGTTTTTAATTGTTAATGTTTTCTATCACTAACAATCTATAGAATATAGGGAAACAAAAAATTCTACTGGTCAAATACTTGGGACATTTTTTGTATTTCTTCCAAAAGAGAGAACTGGGAGAGTCAGTTGGAGACAGACATACTTTTTGAACTAATTTCTTCCTGCCAAACAGAGTCTGTGGTGTTGGGTTGTCTACATTCAGTCAGGACTAGGTACAGCTAGATTGTTTCAAATAGATGTTGCAATTTCACAACTGTGGGCCTCAAACGGTTGAAAATTCTCAACTCTACTCCTTACAAGTTAATGCATAAATGCTAATAATCATATGTATAATATTATAATCTTCTGAAAGGGCCCATTCTGCATTATTAATACTTTTACTTTGGGGACTTTAGCTACCCTTTACTTATAATATTACTTAAATAAATGTTTTGAATGCAGGACTTTTACTTATATTTGAGTATTTTTACATTGTGGTGTTGCTACTTTTACATAAGTAAGTAATCTGAGTACTTCCACCACCAGAATAACCAAAGAGAAAAATCTTCCTGATATATAACAATCTGTAATCTCTTTTTCTGAAGCAATCTTATAATATGTAATCAGATTACTTTGTCAATCTAGTTACTTTTGTGATTTTATTTGTACTTTTGCATTTTTAGATTAAAGAAATACATTTTTCATATGTAATCTTATGACTGTAATGTAATCTAACTACTGTAATCTAATTTTATTACCTTTATAATCTGGTTTCTTTTGTCATTTGTAACTTCTAATTAATTCTACAACTGCATACTTTAAGCTACAGATTTAATTTTAACTTGGCACAAGACTTTGAACTATTAAACTTAAAGTCTGCTCTGCAGTTTACACCATTTAGAGGTTTTGAATCACCACAGTGTGAGTGCATTTTTCAGTCCTTTTTAGAAGTTTCTAATGGGTATGTAACGCTTGGTGTGTCACATGACCTGTGATGTCACAAAACGATCCTCTTCTGACGTCAACCCTGTCAATATATACGTTAACATGTAGACAAATCCGTCCTATTTTACACAATGCCAGTATTTAAGCATTCTGACATACAGTTTTTGAATATCTGCCTCAAAGCACCAAGAGAGACTGTTTTGAACTGTAACTTTACCTTCACAAATTACATGTCTACAGTACGTCTTCTGCAAAGTCGTCTGACACTGAAGGGGAAAACATTTCAGCCATATGACAGCTATAATTTTTTAGTTTTAGCGTCTTGTTCGAGTGGAGCAGGACTCTCAGTGTGTTGTCACCAGTTCTGCCCAACAATCAATGAGCATTTTCATGCCTCAGACACAGTAACACGTTTTGATTTTCTGATTACACCTTACTATCATTTTCTGCCTCTGTTTCAGATTGATTTGGCAATTGGGACCTTTCTCTCACCTTTTTAATATTTAATAAATTCAAATCTTACTAACACAAACACACCTTCTCCAGTATGCTGGGTCTTAAAAAAAACAAAACAAACTCAAGACAATAACAGGACATTACCATGGTGCTTCAAAGTAGGCTTTATTTTCAATAAATTAGTATTCTCCTTCCGTATGATTTTTGGTCAACAAGGTTCAAGGTAGATTAATTTATCATTTTACAATACAGGTTTGTATAATGAGATTAACTTGTAGTTCCCTTTATGCTACTCCCAAAAAGTTAACGTTGTAAACAAAAATTATATACAGTCACAGAAATAAAACTATTTTACATGGTGCTGAGGATGAATTGAGGAGTCTCACATCTCTCTTCTTTTGTTCGCATTTTAACTTTGAAATTGACATTTTTGAATTGTCTTAGGTTTGTTTCACATAGCCTGTCTACTCTGGTTACACTTTGATAACGTAACCTGCATATTGTCTCCCCTTCATTCCACTACTCTCATGCATACATGCTGGACTGCACTGCCTGTTCCCCACACATGCTTCCAGACCAACATGGTATCATGGGCTGGCATATAAATATTATGTCTCTTTTAAGGGGCATTTCGCATGTCATGTCTACGCATTTTGGCCAGATCCTTTGGCTTAAGAATTTTTAAACTTAGCAAAAAGTTATTGTTACCTTTATTAACCAAACTGCTCAATAAAAATATGAACAGAATTTTGGATTTGGTGGGCAGTGCTTCCTTGCTAAGATTTGGTGGATAGATGGTGAGAAAAGGTAATCTTGCTCTAAACTCCAGCTGCTTTCAGATTCAGCTCAACGTTAGCATGCAGTTTTTGCACTGTGAAGATAAAATTCTGTGTGTGTGAGTGAGTTAGAAAGAAAACCTCTGTAGCCTGCTCCTCATATCTGCAGCTTGAGGCTACATTAGCTGCTACTAGCATTGCCGGTCAAGATGTATTTTGGGTAATGCAGCAGATTTTGATAAGGAAGTAGAGAAAGATATCTCCCATTATGCTGCACCACTTTCCTATGCTTTAACATATTCTAACCAATTTCTACAAAATAGAGCATGTCTGACATTTTCTTCATGTATTTCTGCAAATTCAAGAGTCCCAACACACTAATAAATACATCATGTTTGACTATATACGGTGTCTATATTTATTTTCTTCTGAATGAGAACAAGCCTTGGACAACAATCCATCGTTAGCCACTGTACTGTATGCAACCACCAGCTAAGCAGCTGGCCATGGCCTTGCCCCCATTCAGATGGTAGATCACGGCTTTGGTGGAGCAACCTAACCTATGTCCCTGTGTCCTACACCGCTTGGCATGACCCGCTCATTAGCAAGTCCAAGGGTCCAAACCTGCCATCTGTCCCAAGGCTAAAGTTCAGAGGGGCTCCCACTGTGCCCCATTGCACTCCCAGTAGAGATGCCAAGGAGCAAAAGGTGACATTCCAACTTTCTGTCTCCCTCACGCAAAACTCCAACTCCAGTCAACTACAGGGTTATTCTGAGAAGGCTTGGATCCAAGTGAGGCACCACACTGCCAACACTGACTACAAAAAGAGGAGGAAAGAGTTTGGTGTGTTTGTTTACTTTGTTTACAATGTGAAAAAGGAGCAGGGGAGAGTGCGTCTCAAATCGGCAGCATCTGCCTTTCAACTTTTCACAGTGTGTTTCTGTATGCATGCACAAACTCCCTGCGCACGTTTACTTGTACGCATTGGCAGTGTGTGCTGGGGGTGGGGATGAGGATGGGCAGAAAAATGTTCAAAATAAACTTTTTTTTCCCTCTTTTCCCTAAAACACTTTCCCGGAAGGCACTGATACGTGATAGAGATGTGCAAGCCTAGCTCAGCATGACAATGTTCACTCCACCCCTCTAAAAGTCACACAGAACGACCGAGGAGCCGTATAGAAAGAGGAGGATCAAGAGTGGTGGAAGGAAAGACTGAGCGATGGGAGACAGTGTTGCAACTCTCCTGTCAGAGCCTGAAGCCTGACTAGCGCTGACGCTCATCTCATGCGTCATCCAGACGTACTGGCTTCGACAGTTATAAATCAGGGAGCAGAGCCTTCGCAACTGTTGCGGCTATAAATGAATTTCACCATTTAATCACTTTTAATCTCCCCTCTCTGCAGGTACATCTTTCCTCAACTGGCCTTAACTGGAAAATAGATTTTATGAAGAAAGTAAGTGTGTCCTTAAAGGAAGGCTGTTTAAGAATGGTCCAATTTCTTTTACTCGCTCCATTAGATGTGATAGAGTTATCTGTTGTTTTCAATCACCGTAATGAAAAATTTGATTGCTACTGTTTGTGTGTAAAAAAAATAAATAAATAAAATAGTAGGGAGAGGAACTATCTGTCCTGATGGGAAGTCTTTTTTTTTTTTGCTTTGTTGGCATGTGCATTAAATACAGTAGACTATGTCATGCTAAATCATCTGCAATATAAAAATCAGTTTCACATAAACCTTAATGTATTCCTTATGCAGCAGAATTGCTGGACAGATTTCCCAGTAGAATAAAAGTTTATATTCGATTAGCTGTACAGGTAACAATAACTGCTACAACTTTCAATTAAAGCAATGTAAATAGTAGATCGATTTTATAAGGTTATTGTCTCATAATCTTTCCAACACACTATACAGTATATAGCTTTCTGTCCTGTACAAATGGGACTGAAACCCACACTTGTGATATGGAAATCTTATTTCTGACCTGAACCACTAGGGGCCAGTAACAGATCATCTGATCAATTCACAGTACTTCAGCAATACAGCAGGTACCCTGACACTGCTCTCAGTTGGACAGTTCACCAGAAAAACACGCCATTTCCAAAGTGATAACCTGAAGTATACAAAAGCACACGGACATCAAGGACTGTTCTGCTGATGGGTAATAAGTATAATTTATTGTCTTATTCAGTTCATAATCTCATAACAATTTTTTTTTCGACGTCTACCTTAATATTTATGACATACTCCAATGGAATGAAAAGACAGCCTTCCTCACAGGTATCCCAGACAGGCCCCGCAGCAAGGATGTGATGATTTCAGGGGACATTGCAGTGAGGATGCGGTATAGAAGAGGAGACATAAAACGTGGCATTAATGTTGTATTGCAAATGACTCCACCTTTGATGCCTCTCCAGTGAGCATTCACCACAGCCACATCTCTCTCTCTCTCTCCTGTTGTCTCTCTGGTGACAAACTCCAGCCTTACAAGTCTTACATGTGAAGTTTCTATAGCAACCCTGTTGCCAGCACGAACTCATCAGTTAATTTCCCCATAGTCTGACAAAGAGAGAAAAACAAAAAAAGACTTGGGCATCAGGTTGACTTTGCGGGGGTGAGGTCTGCTTCTTGAACACCACTTCTACTCAGTGTTTAATCTGCTAAATGACTGTCACGGTAACCAGACATAACTGTTTTCGATCGCTGTCACCAAGTAGCAAAATACTTGTTTTTTTCAATTTTAATCATCACAGTAGAAAAGGAGACATGTAAAAAAATGTGTGTTAGGACTTACTGTAGGCGCGTCAAGGCAACAATGCCATGTCTGTCACCTTTTCCCAGAAAGTGCATGGAGAGGACACAGTAAACGGTCAACAGGAAAAACCAGGAGTTTGAGTGCAGAGGACAGGGCACAACCTGCCTTGTTAATGTCTCCCTGACAGCGGGAGATGCCTAATGTGGGTGGAACACACACAGCCCTGGCATTGATGGGCATTCAAGGGGGTCGCTCACGCGGCTAGAAATCCGGCAGCTTTTAGGCTCTGACTGTGGCTCCAGAGGTCTTTGGAAATGTCAATCATGTGCCCTTGGAGCCACACGCTGGGGCCTGGGCTTTACAACTTAACTTGAATCCTGAAATTCTCCTGCAATCAAAAGCACCTCAATAGTCCACCTCTTCTAATGGAAATCGGAATTGGCTTAAAGTTATTCTGCATTCAGTTATTATCATTTAGAGAATCTTGACAAGCTGCCAACTGGATGAAGTGAGCAACTAGTGTTGTTAAGTTGTCGTTAAAAAAAATCCTGGCATTTGGAAGACTAACTTACAAGACTATGCTGATTCTCCAAGTACAATTAAAGGAATGTCGGACATGTTGGTAAATCTGCTTATTTGCTTTCTTGCAGAGATTGTGTCAGGTTTCTGGTAATAACCCAAAAGCAGACCGGACACAAACAGAGATGTATTTGACACAACAAGGCAGAATGAGGCAGGGAGGGGAAGCTGGCAGATGAGTGGAGAGAGGCTTGGTTCAGAATCCCGGGGTTGTGAGTTGGCTGGCAGGCTTAACAGGCAGGCAAAGTCTGGTAAATTCTGATCCCTAGATTTTAGACTTGTCAGGCAGGTTTGGAGTTGAATGAGCAAGGCAGGCAAAAACAGGCAGGTAATCAAAAATCCGATTTCTCAAAAACAGGTTCAAGGCAAGTTGGCTGGTGTGTAAACGAGACATACAAAAGATGACTCAACAATCCGGCAGGAATTGGTTCTTCCTTAAAAGCAGCTGAAGATTGGAGGTTACGGGTCAGGTGTGCTATTGTGGAAGATAGTCAGGTGTGTATTGGCGCCAAACCCGGATAACAGTAGAAAATCAAAGTGTATATGCTGGATTATTTGTTGGCCATTAACAGTGACTTCCTGGAGTCTCCTATTGTTAATTTTCCTTCCTTTGGACGGCTAAGCTAAGCTAAACTAAGCTCTCCCTAATGTTTACCACACAGATAAGAGAGACATGTTGATTTTCTCATCCAACTCTTGGTAAGAAACCAAAAAGCGTATTCCTCATAAAGTTTAGCTATTTCTTTTAAATAAATGTAGAATGAGTCCACACAAAGATGTAATTCTCCATTTTGCAGGTGAATGTGAAAAACGGACTTCTGTTGTTGAACTCTGCGCATACATCATTCTGCACAGTAAAGCTCAAACATCCAAGTGAGGTAACAATAAGCAAAACACATTTTTGTGGACCCTCAATGAGCTTCCTGTCTATAAACTCTAGACATGTGCTCCTTCTTTCCCAGTAATTAGCACCAAATATGTATAAAATACAGTAGTTTGCTCCCACAAACCTCCAAGAAAATTAAATGAAAATGATTAGGAAACTGAAAAACCACCTCCTCTAACTACACATTTTTCAAGAAGCAAGTGCTTTTAAGGCATACCTCTGTCATAAACTAAACTTAAAAACACTGTAAAACTTGAGAATATTGGCTGCCATGTTTACATGGTCCAATAATCCAAATCCAAATGCAGGCCTATATTTGTTGGGTTATTGATTTCTCCCTACTGTTGGTTTTTTACGAGCTTTCCAATTTTCCTGTATGTTGACAAGAACAAACATCAATTTGGCTGTGTATAATCACTGAAGCATCTATTTGTTTCCCCAAATATAGCCTAAAGTAATATGATTTATTACAGCTCCATCATTCTATCTACGTCTGTAAACATTTTAAAACATCACTCAGCCACTTGTCATAACAGATACAGCCTAAAAAGTCCAGGTAGAGCAGCCAGACACCCACATAGACATTGATTTGCAGTTCTAATAAACGACAAGGCTAAATGTTTTTGCAAAAGTTATTACAGCTTGGTATGCTGAAAGCTGGAAATACAAGCATCCAATATTAGAAATTAAATTTCAATACTGGAGGTTTAAACAGGGACATGTTCTTTAAGTAATAAAAATGTTTTTCATGACCTGACCAAGGACTGGACTGTGGACAACCGTTCCCACAACAAAAGTTTGAACTTTTAGCTGACGCTGACAAACATATTAGATTTTTCAAGGCCGTTTAATTTCATTTCTGAAGCTCAACCCATTCTCAGGGCCTTCGGAAACCGAGCATTTTTTTCCTTTTTAACACACTCTTTCTAAAAACAAAGGGTAAGTTCATCCTCACATCTCCAATGCCATGCAATCTCACCATCCAAAAGTTTTTTCTACATTCTGACTGAATGTGAGGACAATGGTATTTTAGCCACCTCATGAAATGTTATTACTCTATTGTCCTTGTTGGAGTAGAGTCAGAAGAGAAAGCGTCGCCTTAGTGGCTTAGTCGCTCTCCTATTCCACAATGAATGGAATCCAATTTAAAGAAGGCTTTCAGTTTGTTTGTGCAGATTAAATGAACAATTATATAAACTGTCCATGACGATCTTATTCAGCAATGCAAATGTGTACAAACTAAACCTTTCTCAATGAAAAATCTAGTAAAATCAAGAACCAAAATTGCTACATTTGCACTACAATCTTGAGGTTGATTCAAAAGTTGATATATTTACGCTGTGTAACTCCACCTGTTCACTAATGTAAGAACAATCCTGTATAACATATGAACTACTGTCAAAGAACACCAATTAGTAAAAGCCGTTGTTCAAAAGGAGGCTAAGTTTGCCATTTATCTTCATGACTGTTCTCAGTCGTAACAGTTTTGGTCCTTTGAAAATCCGCTATATTTCCAGGTATCTGCCTTCAGAAAGTGCTGGGGAAGAGGCCTAATATAATCATATCCAGCCATGACAGTACTTCAAACCAAGCAGAACAGACAAGACTAAAATGACATCAACAATATTCCAGCGAAAAGGGGGACAGGAAAGCTTCTTAAACTTTTA
This sequence comes from Micropterus dolomieu, assembly GCF_021292245.1. Classification (NCBI taxonomy): domain Eukaryota; kingdom Metazoa; phylum Chordata; class Actinopteri; order Centrarchiformes; family Centrarchidae; genus Micropterus; species Micropterus dolomieu. Next base: position 18,462,734 of record NC_060161.1, on the reverse strand, counting down.
CATCAAACCCCAAACAATTTCATAAGGTGTCTCATTTGAACGGCTCGGTCACGCCAGGCAAAAGCTTTGACATTGTCATCATGATATAAACTGCACCGGTGCACTTCTGCCTGTGCGGCCGTTACACCATCGTCTCTATCTCTTCAATTGTGGACGGACCTGCCACTCAGCTCACCCCGCCAGCTGTCAATCACACGTTTCACCGACACATTAATGACCCTCATTACGTGGTGCGGCCATATGGCATGGCGCTCTGTGTGTGTGTGTGTGTGTGTGTGAGAGAGCACGTATTCCTGCGCCAGTGCTGCGTCTGCTCTGCCGCCCTGAAAGCAGATTGCATTGGAGACGAGGCCAAGCTCTTGGTCACCTCCCTTAGAATCTCATTGCTGCGGTTATGATGACAGAGGAAATATGGCTGCAGAGCTGGGGGGCAAATGTAATAGACTCTTTGCATCTGCTTCAGAATGTCATCCCAGATGTCCCTGTCTGTCCGGCAAGACCAGGAGAATGAACAACGGGCAGAGTCGAGCAATCGCCATGCGAGGCCACGGTGGGGTGACTGGGAGCTTGTGAATTGTACTGAGGGTGCAAGTCATGGCGAGCATCTCACCCTTTAAATATTAAAAGTGTCAATCTTTGTGGCAATCATTTCTGTCTGAACACGGCTTAATGTGGATTCTGGAATCAGAAAATAAACCCGCTGAAGTTGATGAAAATGGCAAAACATTTAACCTCCAATGTCTTTCTCGCCCACAGAGAAGATTAAAAATACTGATATTGATTTGAAGGTTGGTCAACAACATGGAGACCCCGGTATCTTTTGGGTAGCCTATAGCCTACATGTAATTGCCAACTTTAACTGATTTGCAAAGGCAACTCATTATCGTCCTGGCAAACTTGGTGGAAGTCATTAAAAAAAATTTGTTTTCAAACTTGTAAAACAAACTGCCAGACAACCCCATAATGAACCTTATTAAAAAAAGTAGAGTTAGATTAGAAGATTAATAGACATTCACATATCTGTGTGTGAACAAACTTAATTTAGCATTAAGACTTGAAGCAGGGGGGAACCGCCTGCCTGACTGTGGCTAAAGTCAAAAATCCAAACAGAATGTATTTATTTTGTGTAATTCTTAAAAAATATAATTTCTGGTATTGGGAACAACAACAGTTTATCCATTCTGTGCATAGTCACCGCTGATTGGCCAGTAACTTACTGTGATATGAAGACTCTGGGAAGTCACAGTCTTTATGCTAAGCTAGGTTAATTGCGTGCTCCAACTAACAGTGTGCATACCAAAAGCACCATATTAGAGTAGTGGCAGCTTCATAGATGTTGTTCTCCTTTTTGGGCTGTGAGTTGTAACCTCACAGTCATGAGTTAACTGGGTGTCGGGGAGCTGCACCTTTTAACTCAGTACTGCCACCTGCATGTGCTAATCCATCCTTTCACCCAGATTCTTTGTCTTTATAATTGCTATCTTTATAATAACAAACAACAGTTTCGTGTGCAGGATCGCTCATTTCCCGTTTCACATTACATGTGTGTTTTCTTGACAAAATGTGGTTTGGAGACCTGCGTCGGGTGAAAGAGCCGCTGTCGGCTCGTGTAGTGTGTGACCCCCTGTCACCGATCGGTCACGTAGTGTGAACGCCACAACGACTTCGAGACTCCAGTCACAAGACAGCAAGTTGTGTAGTGTGAACGGCACGGCCATCGGCCGACGCTGAAAGTCATGTAGTCTGCACGAGCCTTTAGTATAACTTGTATAGCACTCGGGTGATGTTTGTGTTTGTAAAGCAGCTGTCTGGTTGTTGGTCTGATGATTTTGGTGGCCTGATGTTTGATGTATGACACACTATGAATTTCCGAAAGGACCAATAAATATCTATCACCTATAAAAGTACTTCTTAAACGACGCATTGATGAATCGTTGAAATAATCTATAGAAGCTTCGAATACTAAAATCATTGTTAGCTGCAGCCCTAAATATATGCTCTTTCTGATGTTTTCTGTATCTTATCGCTTAATGGTACAGCTGAACTTCTATTAAGAGTTATAACCTTTGTTTAAATTTTTATTTGATTAATTAATTGTTGCTGTTAAAATCTGCATTTAATAAAGATGAAAAACCAAAACTGTCTTTGAGTAAGCTTATTTTATGTTTGCAAATGGGCCCACGGATACATAAATCAAGAGTCCCCACAGCCAAAAAGCAAAGACCTGCCTTCATGTACTTACTTTTATACACCAAGCGAGAAAATAAGGGAGGACCGTCACATTAAAGTCACACATAGTTCACTAGTTCGTTGCTAGAAACAGCATCCTGCCGTTGCCTCATCTTAACCCCAGATTCCCTTTTCTCTGAAGCCCAGTCTGTACTCCAGTGTTTCTGCTACGGTTGCTACTAAGTGACACAAGTGAGTCATCCTGCCACAGAGGATCTACTATACACACACTGACCTTCAAGCCTAACCTATGAGGTCACACAAAAAATGTTTCATCCATTGTCTTGTTTACCACTAACAGATCAGTCTTACGTTTTTTTAGATTAATTCTGAGAGTAACGCTATGGTTCCTGTCCGTGATAACTAGGCTGTTGATAATGTACAGGAAATGTCCTGGAAAATGAGTTCCCTGTAATGTTTTTAGAGTATGTCTGTTTCCTTTCACAATCATAATAAACAAAATTGAAACATCTCTGTCTAGTGTAGCAGGATTCCAGCCCATCGTGGTGAAATGACTCCACTGGCGAGATTGACCTACACTGATTAACTTCCTGCTCTGAAGACACTTTCACTTTGCCATTCCAATTTTTCATATACTGTCCATGTATCTTCTAATGAGCCTAATCTGTCTCCTCTTACCCATCTAATGCTGCTTTCACATGGTGATGTTATGAAAGAATCAAATACACAAACATCCAGGCAAACAGTTTACTGAAATCGTAAAAAGCAAAAGCCTTGACTTTTCCCCTTTTTTTGTGATAAGAAATTGCACCGGAAAGTTCCCTGATTAGGCTTCCATTCATTCGCAGTGAAAATCATATTTAATTACCTGCAAAATATACCATGATAAGACTTTGAAATTAAAACAAGTATTGAAAACGAACATTTAAGCTGAGCAATTTCTTTAGTGTTGGCAGACATGGATTGGTTGTACCACTTAATGAGATGCCACTTGCACCTCATGAAGCCACCAGCTTGTCTATTTTTAGACCACAGCATGCTACATATTTCTCCGTCTCCCTCTTCAGTTGGCCTCTGTCCTCAGAGACGACTGCGTGCAGAGGAGCATCGCCTCCTCCTCTCTGCTGTCAGTGTATTCCAGTGATGTGGGACGCCAAGAGGGCTTGAGCGCGGTAATCAAAGCTGCTGGAAACACAAACAAGAAACCACAAGGCTGAGGCCAAACACCCTGCATGGCTTGGAGAGCCGAGAGCCATTGTGCTCGGTTTTAGGTGATCCATTTGATAGGTACAGTGGTTTGATTAACTGTCAAACAGCGAGGTTAAGATAAGAGCACGCACAGTGTTGTACCATGACTCCAAAAGTGTGATTTTGGTTGATAACAAATTACCCAGCTCTGCATTTAAAAGCAATTTGTTGCTAATTACATTTTACTTCTATTTTTGGGCACCTACATTAGCAGAAGAAAGTATTTTTGTTGCAAATAATCAACTCACTGCCCCTCACACACAGTAAAACGTTGTGTTTGTGAGATTATTCTTTATCAGATGGACGAGTGAGTATTTACGCTACAGGCATTGTTGGATCAGAATTAGTAGACATTTTATCTAGTCCTAGAAAGCTCAAAGGCTAACTCAAAATACACAGTTTCTTCTACCTACAGGCATACACACGAAATAAGTAACTTATACAAATAAATCACTGACACACAAGCTGTCAAGAACAAAAAACATTAAGTTTGTCACATCAACTGATGCTGGGATTTGGGGCGTGGAGCAAAAGTCACTCACTCAAGCGGTGTATTTCTACACAGGCCATGGTTCCTTACAGGCTTCAGATGCAGTAAGACAACTCGAGGGGATAAAGAGAGAAGACGTGCTGAATCCAAAAGTCCACACTCGCCCAGATTTGCTGACTTGCAGTCTTTGCAGAGGGCAGGCCTTTGCCAGAATTCATCTAGTCTGAAAGGGCTCTCATGCGAATATTTGGTGTGGGATCTGTGCAGACCTCCACAGAGTCTGCTAGACTGTAGACTGCACTAGTGGGATTTCTCACAGTTCACTGCTCTGCTGATACGATCATAAAAGACATCAGGTAACAGAGGCTCGTTCTTGTCTTCAGTTCCTGGTGATAATAGCAGGGAGCTAACAGCATCCATCTGGTGTTGGTCTGTCGAGGTGACAATCAAAATGTGGGAAGTTGCTAAATTTATTCATTAATAATGCTTGACTGTATTCTATTAAAATGTGTTGACTTTATTATTATCTCTGTGAACACCACAGACAGGAAAAACAAATCCTTTAACTCCACTATAAACTCTCAACCTTCATCGAGGCTATAATTGTCCCATTCAGCCTTTCTGAGCAGCCTTCCATCGCTGAAGAACTCACGTATTCATGATGAGCACTTCAGTCATTGTCAAACTCCCTAAAATCTTAGTCCGCCAGTGCTCAGTCAGTCTGCGCATCCAAAGTCTGGACATTTCAATTTACAGGACAGGACAACCAGGAAGCCCACAGAGCATAGAGCAGCAAGCTGAAATGTGCTCTTTGACTAAAGCTGTTAAGCCCCTGCTGATCGATTGGCCTGGCCTTTTACTGGCACTGTACACACACACATACACACAGTAGGACATTGTTCTCTTTCGACCCATACATGCACGATCAGAACCAGATGCAGTCACGCACACATCAAAATGTTGCATGCCACAGCAATATGTGAAACTGAATAGACATCCCGGAAGTAGCCTACTTCTTCCTTCCTACATCCATATCTGCTTTGCTCAGCGACCCAACGACATGTGTCGCTAATCAATAGCATTCAACAGTCACCACTAAACTAAAAAGTATGTATCCTTGTGAGGAAAAGACTTACGGACTCCAAAAGTAGCATTAAGCGGTTTAATACAGCAATATAATGTAACAATTTATGACAAACTACAATCAAATATTTTGATCTGTTTTTATTAAAATATAAATGCTGACTTCTGTCAGATTTTGCCTTTAGTGATCTCATAAGAAAATAAGGATTATTTGTCCAGCTGCTGCAGCATTTTGAAGGTCAGCCATTTTGTGTGTCCTTAACATTTTTTCCCCTGATTCAGCGAAGTATAGCGATGGTAAACATATGTATCTCTTTCTTTTTTAGCCGACTGCGCTTATCTGCGAGAGTGCAGGGTGCTGATACTGTTAGTTTCCAAGCTGTGGCACCCCATTCCGATTTTGCTTTAAACAGGGGCCCTCTGTCTCGCCTACTTTGTATTCGAACGGCAGTAAGGTCAAACCTCATTTGATTTAAGGGGAGGAGAAAATACAGTGAGAAAAAAAAGATCCCCCCATGCCTGTGGAAAATTTAGGACTCATATTGCCACAGGCCATAGCGACAGGCTGCTTACCTGGTGTATCATGAGGAGACTTGAAACAAAAGGGAGACCAAGGTGTCTCTTCAAGTGTGGCCTTGAATTGCTCCATCAAAATAAAGGCGTGAGTGAATCATCCTGTGCTCAGTGAAGCTTTGCTGATCAGTATGCACCTGCAGGCAGATGTGTGTGGAGCATTAATAGGATCTTTCCTGGCTTTCTTTTTAACCCCCAACCCTGCACTGCATAACAATTCAATTGAGAATTTTTTTCCCCCCTTATATATGCTGGGTTGTTGAATTACGGCTTGACTATTGTGTCAACCCACCAACTATAATTCTGAAAACAGATCACAACCCCAACTGAGCTTTTAGTTTATTTACAGTAGAAGTTTAGCAGAAGATGCTTCCTTAGTCAGTTGCAGTTTGATAACAGTGACATAGCTACAGATTCAAGCATCTGCTCATGCTCCCAGAACAAGTCTGGGCAGAGCTGCTGGGTCATAAAACCCTGTCAAAATGAATAATGAGGTGGTCTCCGAGGCTGAGTCTGTGCCAGACCAGGTAGGTGACGTGCTGAGGGCAAAGCATGCTGGGAGCCGCGTGGTTCTGCCGACAGCCTCAGCAGCGCTTTGTCATCTGCCGAGTTGGCTTGTGTGCGCACTCTGAAGGGTTTGGGGCTGTCAGCGGATCGAGGGAAGCCGAAACCCTTCATGATGTCAGATAAACACTGGGAGTGGAGTAGCATGCCCGGCTACAAAACAGATTGGAAAGCGCTGGGAGGCATTAGGAAGAGAGAGAAGAGAAACAGCCGGGCATGAGAGTGTCTGGGCCGTGAACTCTCCTTCAGTTTTCTTTTCCCTCTCTTTTACTCCCCTTCCCCTCCTCTAGCAACCTTGTTGGCAAAACCGAGCCTCTTCACCAACCCATTAGACAGTGAGGTTTTCAAGTGGAAAGAGGCAGTGAGAGCCTGCTCGTTATTTCGCCTCTATTGTCAACGAGATCAGCGGTGGCTTTTCAAGCGAGTGCATCACTTTCCGGACAAGATTACATACAAATTCACAACCATTGGTGAGACTTCAAGGCACCCTTTAATGGACAAGACAACACAATAAAAGAAACCCAACTAGATGATAGAGGAGGATTCAGGGAGGAGAAGGGGGTGCGCGATGTCTGTGAAATGATGACCTGTCAGAAGACATGTTTGCATGCTCAAAACACTGTTCAAATCCAGAAACCTGTCTGATTGTGAAAATAGAATAGAATTTGTATTATTGCTGTATACATTTACTGAAATATCTTTGTGTTCTGCTTTCTCACAACTACAGCAAAAAGACAAATAAAGCAAGATTTTACTATTTTACCCCATCTCCTAAATTAAAGGTTACCTAATTAAATATAATATAAATAATAATACAAATATAAATGTAATCTGAGTGGCAATGCGTTTCTTTGAAAACGCATTTGATGGTGCTAATTAGTAGTATACAGCGTAAACATCAGTGTTAATTGGTGAAGAGAGTTTACTCAGTTCTAAATATAATACAAAATTGCAGCCCAGCTGACTCATTGTGAATGATATGTAACATTATATTTACCAGAAAAAGCTTTCGCCAACAGCTATTCTTAGATAAATCAAATATATGTGAGGGCAACAGGGCTTGTATTGTAAAAGTGAAACAGCCTTGACAGCCGCTTACACTAATGCTGCATGTGTGGTGCATTTTTTGTTGGCCTACTACTAGGTTTTTGATGAGTACTTGAGTAAAAGAAAATGGAGGGGAAAAACAATCACTGAATCACAGTTGTTGAAAAAAATGTGTCCAAGAAGAATTAGTTAAGTAGTACTGTGTTTAGTTCAATTGCTGATCAGATTTGACCTCAAGGTGTCGGTAGATGATTTATTTTCCATTAATGTAATTGTGGAAGAGTAATAATCAACACCCCCCCAAAAAAGACAATTGTAATTTGTACAAGTTATGCAACTTCGAAAGGAGACAAGGTGTAATGAATTGGGAAGAAAAGTAATTCACCACTGATTGCAAAGGTGACTTAAAGAAAGCTAAATTATTGAAATGGCCATAATCAGTCAGTGCACCAGACAGTTTATGCCTGATGGTGTCGTGACAACGAACCCCACCCACTGCCTTCAAAGACAAACAGCATGAGACGGATGGAGATGGCAGCCGGACGTGAAAAGAATCGCTGGAAGGTGCTGAGAAATGTCTCTGACTTCGCAGCGGTGTTGCAGCATTCATCGCTGCAGGAGCTCCTAAATGAACACCAATCAAACGGGGAATCGAGGCCCACACAGCAAGCTGGAGCCCTCATCACCCCTCAGCGTGAAGCCCCAGAGAGGTGGGTGGCTGTCTGGTGTAACTTAAATAGCTCTGGATATAAAGTGCAACAATACTCGGTCATCATAGTTATTTCTGACGCAGTCTTGCCTTGTTAAAAGATCAGAAATTTGGCTGAACCCCGCCACAGAATGTGTCATCACATCCCCCTGGTACCTCGACACCAGCTTCCACAGGGGTCGGTAATCCACATATAGGAGACAGTATGAAGCTCTGAACTTGTTCAAAATAGTCTAAAGCATGCTGCATACAAATTACTGAATAAGCACAGTGTGAGCTTTATTGCTTCTACCACACGTCACAGGGGGGCATGGGGATTAAAGAAATAACCCTAACTTAATAAAACCAGAAATATCAGCGACAAACATTCAGATCTCTAATGACGGCCATGAAAGGGAGGCTGTGAAAAAAATATTTTAGGAGGCTGCTGTGTCCTATCTTGAGCTGGAGAAGAAAAAAAAAAAAGAGGACAGGAAGAAGAAAGAGGAGATGGTATTTCCGTCCTCTAAATCAGACCAGAGGGCGAAGAGTTTAGCGTGGCATGTATGCATGAAAATGTCAACAAAGTCTTAACTAGAGGAGGAGAGGAGAAGCTTCTCCACGAGGCAACACAAGCAAACGTGTGATATTTTACACCAGCTGTAGACAGGGTCACCGCCTGGGGTCTGCTATGTGAGAAAAGCACAGTAACTAGTTCAGGCAGAAAGATGAAATGCAAGAGTCCAAAGTCAATGCAGCATTTATTTTCCCCTTTTTCTGCTGTTGAATATACCGCCTGCACATTTACTTGACTATGCTACATGCAAAACATTCTAACATAAAATTACGTTCTTTGAATAAATTGGACAAAAATGATCAGAGCTGTGCATTAAATTTGTTTTGGAGCAACCGCAGGCACACCATATATGACTTGTGCAGTAGGAAAAGCACAGGTGTTACCTTTAACATTAACAATGGCTCACTTGTATTCAGGTGTCACAGTAAGCCATGACAGTGTGACAGTGAGCCAGCATGCACTGAGACCCTGAAGGTGCTTTTCCTGCTGTGACCTGTCAAAATGTCTGCCGTGAAAAGGGTCTAAAGGTGTTTCTGAAGAAAACACAAAGTATTTTCACTCCTCTCTGCCTCAAATGCTCATCAGCTCTTTTTGTTCTTGTCAATACTTTTCATTTATGGTAGACAGAAAATGAATGACGATGGAGTGATAGAATGTTCAACCTAGACCAGCCCCTGAATTTAACACTGCAGGCAGGCTGCAAAAGTAAAGTTTGGAGCAACAACTTTTAACTAATAAACTTGAGCCTACCACTGTGGGAGATAACCTAATGAGCCTGTTGCATCCTTAATGAAATGTTATGTACCTAGGATTTATATATCTGCATATTTCAGCATTCCAAAACATGTCCATGTGCAACTCAGTGGTGCAAATGCTGATCATTAAAGCACTTGTGAAGTTTCCTGCGATGCTACCACGCGTCTTTGGATAAGCTTGCATGTAATTACGTGCTATTTCCCAGATGTATGTAACAAAATCAAAAAGTCTGTGTGTATTTCTAAATCAAAATCCAATGCTTTTCTCTCCCAATAAAATGTGATCACGTGTGGGGGTGTTCTAGTCAACCGCACACCCAAAGAAGACCTGCTGCTGAATATTTAATATTCTAATTAAATCCCTCCTGGTGTTTAGTTCCATCCCACCATCCTGTCTCATGTGGAAAAACATCAAATAACATAAGAAAATCACAATCTTAAGACATTGCATGAGACCGTGTTGACCAATACAACCCTTTTCTAATTACATTGTTTGCATACAGTGAAGGACAAAGTATTCAGATCCTTTACTTAAGTAAAAGTAGTTATACTATAAAAGTAGTCTGGTACAAGTAAAAGTACTGCATTGAAAACTCAAGAAAAAGTATGTAAGTTTAATCAGGAAAATGTTCTTTTAGTATTAAAAGACAAATAACTCAATGCAGAAAACTGTTACATTTACTTTACTATTACATATTATATCATGAGAATGTTATTTTTCATGCATTCAAGCATAGGCGGAAATCACAGGGTGTCATGTCCCCCCCTATCTGAGGGGTGTCCCCCCCTTAAAAACCATCAAATAATATAATGATATATACTTACTTATATACTTATAATAGCATTGTGTAAATAGTAAAACAATACAAACGCAAACAGGGCAATTAAAGTGCTTTTTAAGTTTAGAAACATTTTGAGTCACCCCACTCTTGCCTCACAGTAGTTTGGTCCACTGCCTGCTTTCAGTCACAGGACTCCGGTGGGAGAAAACCAGTTCAAATCCGTCAGTAGTTGTGGAGCTCCAGTAATGTTAAGTAGGCTGGCAGGACTGTTTTATGCACTTTAAACATTGGATGAACTGATTCTTGTCTTTAATACAGATGATGCTGAGTCATTAATAAATTAATCATGACAAAAAGTTATGATAACCGATTATTTTTCTGAGCCCACTCTGTTATTATAGCGTTATCTAGCTTATTTGGTAGCTTGTTTAACAGCTTATTGGACTGGAACTCATCTTCTACAGCTAGAGACGCGCAAATTGATCAGCTAGGGACTGAAATAGGCCTTTGTTTCGCTTACTCGACCCAGACCGGTGACCGGGGCCGAGCAGTGTCAAATATCCAATTTTCTGCCGCTCACATTGAACGTTACAAATAAGAACAAAGGCTTTAAAAGTGATTTTTCAAACACTTAGATTTGGAGCACTTGTGAAAGCAATCCCCCAAATGTCAACTTCTTTCTTATGTTAAAAACAGCTTCAGGCGGGACATGGTTATTGCCAGAGGCCATGTGAATTGCATGTATTTTAATCCAGTAATAATATTTAAAAAATGGTTTATTATTGTAGCCTGCAAAAATTTCCCATCTGGACATTGGATTATTTCTCCTACATTAAAAATCTGAGTCATTTTCTGTCAGTCAGGTGCTGAGCTATCGGACTATCGCCCGTTGAGGTGAAAAGTGGTATTATGAGAAAGTACGGGCTGAGACTAGCTTGTTAGCATTCAGTAGGTATCTCTGCAACAACATACACATACGTCTTTGACATAATGTCAGAACAGTTCAAGGGCATAGAACATGTCCCTACCAATATCCAGTGATTGCTACACTGTAAACCCGAATATGTTCAGAATACTCTAAATATTTGTGGAAACTGATTACCTCAAACTTTTACAGTGAGGGTAATAATATTTTTGAGTAAACCTTAACTTAAATATAATAAATTTTTTAAAAACCTTTAATTTCCGCATACCAAATTACCTTGATTCACTGATGCTTATTAAAATTATATTCCACTTATTCTTTACTCAATAAATGTAATTGTGCACAACTTATACTCTGAGGGAAATCTACTCAAAAACATTAATTGTGCTAGACTCAACAAAACTCACTCAACAAAATTACTATTAGTAAACTTAACATTTCATCAGATAGTAGTCCTGAAAAATACAAATACAACTCCATTATTACAATTCAAGTTCCCTTTATTAGTATCAAAACCTTAACCATCTTCTGTCATTTCTACATTTAACAGACACAAAATAAGGCACATCTTTCATTAAGCTGAAAAGTAATTGACTGCTTAATCTCATAATTAACCAGCAACAATTTTGATAATCAGTTGTTTTCATTTTTTGCAATAATGTTGAACGTTCTCTATTTCCAGATTTTTAATGAGATTTTTTGGTGTTAAGTGATAATAACTTGAATCTAAAATTTCAGCAGCACTTTTACTTAAATAATATAAAAGGGAGCTTTAAATGTGTAGTTAGATAGACAAGGTAATGGAACAATATCAGGGTTTCTGCAAGTTTTGCCAGGTCAAATATAAGACTTTTTAAGACCATTATGAATGAAATTTAAGACCTATATCATGACTTAAAAAAAGAAACACAAAGGAAATGCAGTCACAAAATTACTTGCAGAGTAAATCAATGTATTCAAATTAGGGTTGAGAGATGTCTACAAAACTGGCATCGGACAATGTCAACAATGAAACACCGGGATGGACGATGACATTGATAAGCTATGGCCTGTTGTGAGCTATTGCTTAAATAACGCTTTCTTAATCAGATTCAACTGTAAGAGACTGAGGACAAAATTCTAAAGTTAATTAGAAACAGTTATGAGGCTTCAGCAGTCTGACTTAGACAAGCCACAAAACATATTGAAAGTATTTTTAGAAGTTAGTCTTTGTGTGTTTACTTGCTGAGCTGCAGCAGTGGGATACTTCCTTCCAACAGTAAACCTACACAATGACCTAACAACAATATCTTTTTTAACTAGAATGCTTAAGCCTTATTTAGCTTCAACTAAACCTCCTAAAATGTGAATTTAGGGAATTTAGGTTTTGAGATCCATGTACCATATACTTCATTCTACTCAACTTAGACCTATTGTCCTCATTACACATGCTTGTGCCCTCTAGGGTTACTTGCCAGCCATGTTCTGATGTCTGTTTCTTCTTTGTTACACATTGGGTACACATACAAATTTTTTTCTAAAAGTTCGGCCTGTTCAAAGACAATGCTAGTAATAAAAATACCCCCCTACCAGATGGCCCCCCCAGAAAATTTTGAGCATTAAACAGTTCATTTCCTGCATTCTGGTAACATTTCCTGCCACCATCTATAATCAGTGCTTGAAGTGGAAAATATAGGTGCTGGGCAATACGGCTGAAAATGTTATCACGATAAAACATTTCACATCATTCAATATCGATTATTCTTATGATGTCAAATCATTATAAGGCAGATTTTTGCTCCTGAATGAAAGTTGAAGAAACCAGATGGTTAATTGTGGTTTTAAACTATTTTTATGGTCAGAACAAACACTAAATGCCAAACAGTGGATCCAGTGTTCTGAGAATGGTTCACAAAGACCCCTGATGACAAAACGAGGAAGAGGAGGAGAGACCCTGCCCGGAGGAAGCCCGGGGTCCCCCTCTGCAGACAGGCCCAGAGGGAGGGCTCGTCGGCGAGCGCCTGGTGGCCGGGTTTGCCACGGAGCTGGCCGGGCATAGCCCGAAGAAGCAATGTGGCACCCCCCTCTCCATCCTTTGGTCCCACCATCCATCAGAAGATCCACAGGGGTCGGGTACGCTACCACATGGGTGGCAGTGAAGGTCAGGGGCCTCGATGGACCAGACCTGGGCGGCAGAGGCTGGCTCTGGGGACGTGGAACGTCACCACTCTGTGGGGGAAGGAGCCGAAACTTGTGCGGGAGATGGAGTGCTACCAGTTAGATCTGGTGGGGCTGACCTCCATACACAGTCTCGGTTCTGGAACCGTACTCCTTGATAGGGGATGGACACTATTCTTCTCTGGAGTTGCTCAAGGTGTGAGGCGCCAGGCAGGTATGGGGATACTCACAAGACCCTGGCTGAGCGCCACTACGTTGGAGTTTACTCCAGTGAACGAGAGGGTCGCCTCCCTACACCTTCGGGTAGGGGACAGTCTGTTGTTTGTGCATATGCACCAAACAGCAGTTTCGAGTACTCGGCCTTCTTGGAGACCCTGAATGGAGTTCTGTATGGGGCTCCAGCAGAGGACTCCACAGTTCTGCTGGGAGACTTCAACGCACATGATGGAGATACCTGGAAAGCCATGATCGGCCCCCCTGATCTGAACCCAAGTGGGTGTTTGTTGTTAGACTTCTGTGCTAGTCATGGATTGTTTATAATGAACACGGAGCTGTCAACTGATCACCATCTGGTAGCGAGTTGGGTCAAGAGGTGGGGGAAGACTCTGGACAGACCTGGTAAGCCCAAACGGGTAGTGCGGGTGAACTGGGAACGTCTGGAGGAGGACCCTGTCCGTGAGATCTTCAACTCAAACCTCCGGCGGAGCTTTTCTGGCATCCCTGTGGAGGTTGGGGTCATTGAACATGAGTGGGCAATGTTCAAATCCTTTATTGCTGAAGCCGTAGCGGAAGGCTGTGGTCTCAAGGTCTTAGGTGCCTCATGGGGCGGTAACCCTCGAACACCGTGGTGGACATCGGTGGTCACGGAAGCCGTCCGACTAAAGAAGGAGGCCTTCCGGGATTTGTTGTCTCGCAGGACTCCGGAGGCGGTTGCTTGGCACCGACGGGCCCGAAGGGCTGCAGCCTCTGCTGTGGCAGATGCAAAGCAGCAGGTGTGGGAGAAGTTCAGAGAAGACCTGGAGAAGGACTTTCGGTCGGCACCAAAGTGTTTCTGGAGAACTGTCCGCAATCTCAGGAGGGGGAAGCGGGGAATTGTCCAAGCTGTGTACAGTAAGGATGGGACCCTGTTGACCTCAACTGGGGAGGTAATTGGGCGGTGGATGGAACACTTTGAGGAACTCCTAAATCCGACTGACACGCCCTCTCTAGTAGAGGAAGTCACTGAGGTAGCTCCACAGTGGCAAAGCCCCAGGAATTGATGAGATCCGCCCAGAAATGCTAAAAGCTTTGGGTGTGGAGGGGCTGTCTTGGATGACATGTCTCTTTAACATTGCGTGGAAGTACAGTCCCCAAGGAGTGGCAGACTGGGGTGGTGGTTCCCCTGTACAAAAGGGGGACCAGAGAGTGTGTGCCAATTACAGGGCTATCACACTTCTCAGCCTCCCCGGTTAAGTCTACTCCAAGGTGTTGGAACGGAGGGTTCGGCCGATAGTCGAACCTCAGATCGAAGAGGAACAATGCGGTTTTCGTCCTGGTCGTGGAACAACTGACCAGCTCTTTACTCTCACAAGGATCCTGGAGTGGGCTTGGGGGTATGCCCATCCAGTCTACATGTGCTTTGTAGATCTGGAGAAGGCGTATGACCGGGTCCCCCGGGAGATACTGTGGGAGGTGCTGCGGGAGTATGGGGTGAGGGGAGCCCTTCTCAGGGCTATCCAATCCCTGTACATCCAAAGCGAGAGCTGTGTCCAAGTACTCGGCAGTAAGTCGGACTCTTTCCAGGTGAGGGCTGGCCTTCACCAGGGCTGCGCTTTGTCACCAATCCTGTTTGTGATATTCATGGGCAGGATTATCGAGGCGTAGTTGTAGCGAGGAGGGGCTGTGGTTCGGTGGGCTTGGGATCTCGTCACTGCTTTTTGCGGATGACGTGGTCCTGATGGCATCATCGGTCCGTGACCTTCAGCACTCACTGGATCGGTTCGCAGCAGAGTGCGAAGCGGTTGGGATGAGGATTGGCACCTCTAAATCTCTGGCCACGGGTCTCAGCAGGAAACCGGTGGAGTACCAACTCCAGGTAGGGAATGAGTCCTTACCCTAAGTGAAGGAATTCAAGTACCTCAGGGTCTTGTTCACGAGTGAGGGGAGACTGGAACAGGAGATTGGCCGGAGAATCGGAGCAGCGGGGGCGGTATTGCACTCGCTTTACTGCACCGTTGTGACGAAAAGAGAGCTGAGCTGTAAAGCATTTTTTTTTTCAGTCCCTTTTCCTCAAAAAAGTAAACTACTGATTTGTTCCTGATTCAAATGAATTAAATCAAACACTTTTCAATCAAACATTTGTTATATTGTTATTGAGAAAAATAATCATTGTTTTATTGCCCAGCCCTGTTGGTACTCTCCATTCACATGGGAGCTTGCGGCTGCATGAAAGGCAACAAGCTTCTACCTGCTCCGTCTCTGCTGACAGAGATTAGCAAACAGGCGAGAATGGTTACAGATGAGCGCCACATAGAGCCCACCGGTACGCAAGAAAAGTCCCGGGACGCCAAAGAGTAAAATATAGAAGTAACTTACTGGTATTGGTGACTTCAAGCACTGCCTATTATCGAAATTGACACCACTTATCTGTGAAGCCGTAGTCCACCGGTGGATTGCATTTCACAAAAATGGCCTTTTTACGTTGGCAAAGGTCCAGACGATCCAATCCAGTAAAATATTTAGTCCAAAACACATTATTATTTCAACAAATACACACGGACTGCTATTGCGTCGCTTTAGCCTAACTACAGCTAGCATGTAAACAAAAAATGCGTCTACACGTTGACTTTTTAAGTGACACCTTAACTGACCCAATAGAAACTTCCATGCCCCGTTCACGGCCTACAATAGCCAATGAGTGTCCACGTCGCCAGGAAGTTCCAGTTCCATTTCTTTCGGTATACACGACACCAATTGTGCAGAGGAAGACTGGCGCTTCAAACACACATAACAAGTGACAGTTAGAAAAAAGAAAGATTATTTTCCACTGACATATTTATATACTGTTGAATACAAAAACGCCTCGCATCAGAATTCTGGCACTGCGCCAGAGAACTTTAAGTCCTGTATTTTAGCATTGTTGAGATAGACTACAAAAAAACACAAACCTATCCTTTCATCTCTTTAAACCTGTCAGTTACTGGAAGAGGCATTCAAGTTGGTTTCCTGTAGTACATTTCATTACATTTACATTTCATATTACTTGTCGTTGATAGAAGATGTCAGTCATCCACTAGCAGGTTCACTGGGAGGCCACGGAGGGCCGGATAGCATCCCATGTGTATCTTGTGTTGTTCCTAGATTGACAATCAAAATAATTATTATTATACAAATATTTTTACAGCACATCAAGCCATAAAGTCTAACATTTCTACCAATGTAATTCTAAAATAATAATATTGATAGCAATAACAAATCCATCCAGCTGCAACTACCTAAAGACAAGTCAAATTTAAACAAACACAGTGACTCAAACAATGGGTGAGAAATAAAAGCTAACTATAACCTTAAACATGACAATAGAAAAGATTTGGAAGCCAGTGCAGTAGAGCTGGACCCAAATATTCAACTATTCCTTCATTGGGTTGGTATTCAGTTTTCAATTTTGGGATGTGGAGATTCGCACAAGCACCCACAGTTCTGTCCCACACAACGCTGCACACAACACCATCTTGCACCGCCCTTTTCAGTTTCTTTCTTGCTGTATCATACAGCGACAGACACATACAGGCTACAATATTTTATAATCTGTCCGTTTTCAACTGTCATTGTCAGCCATATGTTTTACTGCACAAAAAACACAGCTCGCATTTTGAACTTTTTTGAACGATTCTGTGGTAACAACCACAAGCGAGCTGCTTGTAGAGAATGCCTACAGTACATCTCTCTCTGTTTGTGTCTCTACAACTGTCAGTAGACCGTATGGCAACCGATCATGGATGGAGTTGGACTCTTGGACGGATAGAAAAATAAAAAGTCATGCTCAGCACATAAAATCTGAGCGAAATTGAGGATTTTCTGTCTTGGGTTATGTGTTCAGGGCAGCCCAAGAATTAAAAAAAAGCTTGTAAATGGCTTTTAAAGTGATCATGTACTGGAAAAATAAATGCAAATGAGAAATGACAATTGAAAGTAGATGGCTACGTCAAAGGTAATCTTAAACTCACCTGAAGGTCATAAATCCTGAGGATCTCTGCAGGGCCTCTGGCCTTCTGCCTGTACAGGGCAATCAGTTGTGGTGTGTATCGCTCAAGCTCGCAGTAGAATTGGTTGCATAGGTTCAACATTTTTAAAGCGATGAACTCAGCAAACACCTGCAAACACATAAATGTATGCAGATTAATGGTTTCCAACTTGGACCTTGACAGAAAAACATAATGCATCACCTACTAATTAAGCAGGATGGCTGACTATATGGCAAAAAGAATATAGTTTTACCTGAGAAATGGACAAGGACCACTGCATTGACAAGAAAAGAAAATGCAGGGTCATCCTGCAAATTTCTTTAACCTATTTTAGGTTTTGCTGCATCAAATGAAAGATTGTGTGGCTAAGAATTCATTTAGCCAATCCAATATTTTAAAGTAGACTAATTGTATAATATTTCATCATTTAGCTTCTATCTGAAGCAACATTCCCACACCAACATAGACCCTAAAGTTTTTTCTCAACAGTGCCATTTTTGGTCGGAACAGGGTTGAGACAGAATTTCAGTCAGGTACTAAATAATTTAAGAAACATAAAGGAGTCGTTCAATCATCTCATCATAACAGCCTTTAACAGAGTCTACCGTGAAAAATGTTTACACTTAATGATGTAATAGATCTACAGATTTCTCGGCTTTTGATCACTGCCAGTGTTACACCACTCAGACAACAGCGGCATCAGTAGTGTAGGAAAATGTTCATTTTTATTTCTTCACTTTGTTCCAATGCCATACTTAGTCCCAAACCATTTAGCTTATGACTAGAATTTACTTTCAGTTCCTTGACAAATGTAAGTAAAATGTTTCTTTAGAAACCAAATACAACACATTTTCTTCTGTTTAAACCCTGTAAATATAGACATTTCTAAGTAACTCCATATTACAACACATTCACATGAAAGTTCTTTTTTCTCCTCTATCTTAGTCCCTCTTGTCCCCTGAAATGGACAGTAACCACTCAGTTCAAGAAAACAGTCCATATTATTGTGTCCATTCTTCACAGAACAATCTGCAACAGTCCATATTGAACCTCTTGACAGACAGTCGTTTAACAGTATCCCACGGGCACAAGAGTTGGATAAACCAAATGTGTTCCAAACATTTGTGGGAGTGGCATACTGTATTGTCCATATGCTGGTGCCACTGTACTTACATACAGCGGGTTGGTGTGAAGCCCCACCATACGATGAGTGGGTTGACCTAATGATTCATATGTCAATATTTCTTTAGGCCGTCTTTCTCTCTGTGACCTACGCGGCTGTGTGTCGCAGAGTCCTGACTCCTGGTTGCCAGGTAGTTCTGCTGACTGAAAAGTGGGTATAATCTCTTGGGTGTCGTATTCAGTAGTGTCATTGTCCACAAACATTTGCACTGGAGTCTCCATCCTGTACTCCTCTGCTTCAGCACAAAGTTCAGGCTGAGGTGCTGTTTCAGGAGTGGTCTGAGGTGCAATATTTTGGTCTCCAGGCTGGTGGTGGTGTCTCAGCCTATGAGCCCATTGATGTGTCTCCTCAACTGAGCTCTCAGAGTCCTCTGATAATTCCTGTATTTTAATTTCTCTGTCTCTTTTTTTTTTTGCTGTGGATTTTGTTCTCTCACTGTGTTTTGGGCTGTTTCCTCCAGTGGTAAAGCATTACATGGCATTAACATATTGCGATGGAGGATTCTGCTTCTCCCTGTTCCACGTTCGGGCTTCACCTCATAAACTGGGCTCTCTTTGCCCTTTTGTGAGACCACCACATGTATCTTCTCTTCCCAATATGAGCGCAGTTTGCCTGGTTCTCCACGTTCTGACATATTCCTCACAAGGACACGGTCACCTGGAGAAAGCACTGAGCTCTGCCTCTTTTGATCATAGTATGTTTTTTCTCTTGTCATCATCTTTGTTATGGTTCTGGATGCAATGTCATAAGCTTCTTTCATTTTGAGCATATTCCTGATATGAATTACATCCTTCCTCTTCATCAATCCCAAAGATCAGGTCAATTGGCAAGCGGGGCTTTCTACCAAAAAGCAAATAGAAAGGAGAGTATCCAGTTGCCTCGCTTGTGGTATAGCTGTAAGCATGTACAACTTTATTCACATAGTCACTCCAATTTCCCTTTTTCTCCTCATCCAAGGTCCACAGCATCGATAAGAAGGTGCGATTGAATCTTTCGGCTGGGTTCCTTTGTGGGTGGTAGGGAGTTGTTTTTGAGTTGGCCACACCAGTGTACTTTTGCAACTGTCTGAATAACTGGTTCTCAAATTCTTTTCCTTGATCATGATGTATTTTAGCAGGGAAGCCAAATTTGAGCGCAAAGTCATTACACATTTTCTCTGCTGCTGTTCTCCCTGATTTGTTACAGGTTGGGTAGGCTTGGGCAAACTTAGTGAAGTTGTCAATTATATATATACTCATACCCTCCCCTGCTTTTTTCAAGGTGAAGATAGTCTATACAAACCATTTCAAATGGCGCTGTTGTGGGGACATGGCACATGGGGGCTCTGCTGAGCACTGCAGGCTTTTTCTGGATGTTACACTTACAAACCTGGGTTATAAAAAACTCAATGTCCTTTTGCATACCAGGTCAATAAAACCTCTAAAACCCGTTCCACCCCCAAGTGACCCATTTCACAGTGAAGGTACTTGTACACCAGTTCTTTGTACTTGCTTGGCAGCACAATTTGAGTACAGGTTGACGTTCTGCATTTCAACAGCCCCTTTTGTGAAACATACAGTCTTTTCCACTCACGCAACAGTTGCTTAATGTTCACTGCCATATTTCTGACCCTACTGTCTGGTTTTCCTCCAGACCTTTTCAGATGGAGTACACGGGATATGGTAGGGTCCTGCAACTGTGCCTGTAGCAGCTCTTGCTGAGTTATTTGTATGACAGTGTTTGTAGTTACCTCCTGAACGTGTGGGCTGCAGGTAATGGCGGAGATCAGTCCACTGAACTGAATATTGCACCTAGAACTTCAGAACTAGCTCTGTACACTTGCTCATATAAGAGTCCATACTCACAGGTCTACGGGACAGGAAATCTGCATCTGTGTTTGTTTTTCCTGGACGGTACTTCAGTGTTATGTTGAAGACGGTCAGCTCCAACACCCAGCGATGTCCAGTCGCGTTCAGTTTAGCTGTGCTCAAGACATAAGTGACAGGATTGTTATCACTGTATACTGTTACAGAGGGAGCGTAAAACAAATCTTCCCTGAATGTAATCGATAGTTTTTTTCTGCTGGTGTCAAAGTTCGTGAGCCGTACCCGATAACTCTGAGTTTGCCTTCCTGCCTCTGGTACAGGACTGCCCCCAGTCCTTGTTCAGAAGCGTTAATATGCAGAATAAATGGATCCTCAAACCTTGGATAAGCCATTACAGGTGGGTTAGTCAGAATGTCAACTAGATAGTTCAAAGCTTTCTGATGAGTGTCAGTCCACACTATTTTCTGATGTGGAGGGGGCTGTCCTGCCCTTGCTAACTGACATTTAGACTTCGACTCAGGAATTGAAGTTACATCTGTTGAGAGCAAGTGATACAGGCATTTTGCATGACGAGAGAAATCTTGTACATAACTTTTATAGTACCCCAGGAAACCCAGACGTTTGCGCAGCTCTTTAATGTTTGTAGGGGGGTTTGCTTTTAGAGCTTGCACTGCCACTGTTTCCTTATTGTCCATGCTGTAGCCTTCAGTTGAGATTACTTTTCCCACACAGCGTACCTCATTTTTGAACAGGTCACATTTGTCTGGCCTCAGCTTAATTCCCCACATTTGTTGTCGTTTGAGAACAGATCTCACATCCTCAACATGCTGCGTGAATATTTTACTGTAGACCAAAACATCATCCAAGTATGGAATGCATATCTTGTCTCTAAGACCTTCTAGACTCTCTTCTGCGTTCCCACCAAGTCCATCAAGTATCTCCTGAATGCATGGTATGGGGTGCCTATCTGGGATCGTCTTTTTATTAAGCCCCCTGTAGTCAATACAAAGTCTTAGGGTTCCGTCCTTTTTCCTCACGCAGACCACTGCAGATGCATATGGGGGAGGTGGATTTGCGGTTGAATCCTTTATTTAACAAGACCTGGATGTGATTCTTTACCTCCTCATACAATGGTTCGAGGTATAGCATTATATGTTTTGGCTACTGGGACCTCATCAGTTAGCTTAATGTCCATTTTCAAGTTTTTGATGTATCCAACTTCCTCTTTGTGCCTGGCAAATGCACTTGATTCCTCCCTGAGCATTTGTTTAACAAGCACTTGTTGCTCACTGGTCAAATGGTCCATATTGACTGGTGGATCCCACAGTTTGTCTCATGGATCACATTGAGAGGGTTCTGTGGTGGGGCAGGGCGCAGTCAGAGTTTTCAACGACTGTCACGTTAACCTGGTGTTCCCCTGTGTACACCGGGCAACAGTCGGCTGCATTCTCCCTATTACCGTTTTGTCTGGCATTGTGATGTCATGGTGTGTGACATTTCTCACATAGATATTTACTTTGCGCAAGGAGCAGGAAATGTTTACCAGCTGACAGCTAATCTTGACTCCCGCATCTAATGAAAGGTTCTCTTCTGACTCAAAGAGTATTTCAGTGTTCACTTTGAGACCTGTTTGGACCGAGCAGGTAATGCACTTAATTTGTCCCCCTGGAACTACAATGGATGTGCGACCTGTTTTGACAGAATAAGTAATATTCTCATCTATAGCTCCCCGAATAAGGCTTAGCAGAGCCTCCGCCTTCCCTGAACCTAGCCTGAGTGACTGACTGTGGAAAAATAATCTTTCACTTGACTGTACTTGGTCCTCTCTCTCTCTCATTAGCTCCTCAATGACATTATAACCTATTATCGGTCTCTGCTCACTAGTACTGGGACTAGTATCTCAGCAGACCTTGTTGTTTTAGCTCTCGGGTCACAGAGACTTAGACTGACCTCAACCCAGCTCTGAAAAGGTATTTCTGAGCCGTTGGCAGCTCTTAAGTCCAGCAGTTCATCCTCACTTAACAAATCACTTATGGGGTTGATTTTTGCATCAGGTAAGTTCTGGGACTTCTATGCCTCACTCATGATGGTCACTTGTGCTCCTGTATCCCACAGGGCTTGAGTCTTGAGTCTGGTGTCTTCATTTTGCACCAGACAAGACACTTTTTGCCTAGCAGCTGTGCCACTTGCTTGCGTTTTTTGTACCAATGTTGTGTGGGTGGAGGAGTTGGTGTTTATGTTTTCCATTTGCCTTTAAAAGGTGCTAAGTAGGGGTGATGCCCCCCCCCCCCCCCCCCCCCCCCCCCC
>NC_060161.1:18393804-18440117 GCF_021292245.1 Micropterus dolomieu | reverse complement strand
GGGGGGGGGCCCCCCCCCCCCCCCCCGATACTGTAGGTGGGCTTACAGGTTCGGTCTTAGGTTTGAATCAATTTGGGACCTTGATTCTGAGGTTATGGCGCGTCCCCCCGTCATAACCTCAGCCTGTTTCCCCACGGTTTCTGTCTCTCCCCTAATACTCTGCACCCTTTTGCCCAATGTGTCTCACTGCCACACTTGAAACAATGATTACAGTCAGTTTTGTCTTGCTGACACGCTGTACAACGTCTCTTTGGTCTCTTAAAAGCATTAGCTGGAGCTTTTATTCGATTTTCATCACCAGCTGTTCTCTCACGCTGGACCATTTGTACAAGGGATGCCACTTGGCCTGTGAGCTCCCTGATTGCTGTACTGCTCTCCTCTAGATTTGTGAACAGGGGATTTTCTTTAACCTGTTTGCTAGGCTTTGCTCGAAGTGTGGGTGTTTGAGGGTCTGTTTCATCCCCACTACTCTCTACCAAGTTCAGACTTGCTCTATGAGTGGCTTTGTTAGTTGCTTTAATCTTTTGGGCCCTCTCATTTTCGTTATATTGAGCAATCTGCATCTTTTGCAGAAGCAGCTCATCACTACAGTTCTCATTCTGGAGGTGCACCTGCATCTCTGCTCTTATGTTATCATTTAACAAGCCTGTCATGATAGACTGGGAGCACTGACTATGATCTAACTCTGGCACTTTCAGATGCAAACAGTACTTTTTGACGCAGATCAAGTACTCTGACCAGAAAATCTAGTGCTGTCTCACCTGGTCCCTGGACAGCTTTTGTCAGTTGTTGGTACAATACAGTAGCATCCTTTTTTTTGCATAGTGGGCTCTTAATATTTGTCTGAGAGTTGCTAGGGTGATGTCTGGTTTCCCCTCTAAGTAGCTCCTCAGTTTCAATCCAGGGTTCACAGCACGAACTACTGCCTCCAAAATTTCCACATCAGGATAGCCCTTTCTTAGACCACTCTCAATCTGGTGTTCCAGACTACTAAAGCTCAAAGTAGCTCTTGAGGTTGACTCACCCACATGTCCGTTTATCCTGAAGTCCTTTCTGAAACCAGTGGAAGAAGCACAGCAGCTGTTGCTAATGGAGTCTCTACCTCTGTGTTGAGTCCCTCTGACCGGCGCTGTGTCGAGGGTCGATTTTTTATTTTTAATGTCCTCAGAGTCTCTGCCAGATATTTTTTATTTTAAGACTCGTAGTTCTCTTACAGTCAGTCCAAGCAGTTTCTTTTCTATTTCCAAAAGGAACTCTTCTCGGTGCTGCAACAAAACGGGATGGTGTCATACTAGCTAGACTTCAACTGTTCAACTAACATTACCTCAGTTAGCTTACTCCATCAGTCTACCGCTCTCACACACTGTGTTTACCGCGTTTTCCTTCAGTCTTACGCCGTGAATATATAAATCTCGGTGGGACCTCCAAATTGTTACACCACTCAGACAACAGCGGCATCAGTAGTGTAGGAAAATGTTCATTTTTATTTCTTCACCGGAAGGACTGGCAAAACATACGCCAAACTGCTCATCAAGCGCCGCCAGGAACACACACTTTTTCTGACCAGGACTACGTCTAACAACAGCGACTTCGTCTAATGAGACTTTTTGACATATGTCACAGCTTATCCTGCCCCCTACTAGCATTGCAAGGAAACATTATTGAACAAGCATTCCAGTATACTAGGCTATTAACACAACTTGTTACCTTAGAGTAACTGACATGTATTACACACAAAAAAAACACATTAACAGGTGCCACACCAATCATTTCTGGAAGAAATCTATGAGAATTTTAAATAGCTAAATATACATATTCATTATAAAATCTCACAGTCATAGCTGTACTAATGCACTTTTCTAAAACAGTACAATATCCCTCCTACGTCTCAAGTCAGGGCTAAAATATCTTCTTTCATGTTAAAATGTCATCCGCTGTGAAATGTTGCTGGCTCCAATTCTAGCAGTGTAGTATTTTTTATATCCTCAGTATGTCTGATTAGCAAGCCAGCAATTGACGCAGAAATATGCAAATTGATAACATTGCTGTAGTGCCACTCAATACTGTGTTTGATTCTATGAGAGCAAATATAACAAACAATATAAAGATTTCCCATTAGCCCAGTCAACAAGAACATCATCAAATGCTGATTTTCTTAAAAAATACAATATTTTATAATTTATCTGACTCACCAATATCAGAGCTGCTTTCGCAAGTCAGGTGATTATGGACATGATGAAATTCCTTCAGCAGCACTCTCTACAGTCCTTAATGTTCACACAAAATATGAACACCAACTTTTGATTAGTTTACAAAATAAAGGCCATGTAAACACTTCTCACAAACATGTGATATGGACAGAGTTTATTGTTGTGATAAATGTATTTAGTCTTTAAGACTTAGTTACCAGTTTATTTGGTACATCTAGCTAAATTTAAAGCAGTCTAATCCAACATTTCTGCAATAAATCCTCCCTTCATAAAAATGATTATGTTCAGTTTTTGTTGCAACTGTATGATCGTTTTGGATCACATGGACTGGTGTTTCTGATATTTTGTCTATATTTATATCAGTGAGGCCATGCTAAATAAAAGGGACTCAGCTGTTTATAACACAATACAGTACAGACCACAAACTACATCTGCCAAAATGAACAAATAATATTAGATTTAAATAAAAACTGAACATTCCTCAACAACTTTCATTACCACAGTGGAAAAATATTCCTTTACAAATACATATTACAGCTAATTACGTAGTTTATCAATATCATCGTCCATCCCGCTGTTTCATTGTTGACATCGTCCGATGCCAATTCTGTAGACAGCACTCAACCCTAATTTGAATACATTGATTTACTCTGCAAGTAATTTTGTGACTGCATTTCCTTTGCGTTTCTTTTTTTAAGTGGTGATATAGGTTTTAAATTTCATTCATAATGGTCTTAAAAAGTCTTAAATCTGACCAGGTGAAACCTGCAGAAACCCTGATATTGATCCTTTACCTCATCTACCTGACTTAAAAATTTGCATTGTGTGGGACTTTATTTTCTTATGATTCCATAAAACTACACATTTAAAGCTCCCTTTTATATTATTTAAGTAAAACTGCTGGAATAAAATTATGCATAGTCGCTTTTTCCACATAACAATTTTATTTAGCTCAAGATCATTTAACACCAAAAAATCTCATTAAGAATCGGGAAATGGAGAATGTTCAACATTATTGCAAAAAAGAATGAAAACATCAAGCAGTCAATTACTTTAGCTTTATGCAAGATGTGCCTTATTTTGTGTGTTGTAGAAATGACGGAAGATGTGAGAAGATGAGACTAATAAAGAGAACTTGAATTGTAATAATGGAGTTGTATTTGTATTTTTGAAGACTACGATCTGAAAATGAGATTTTATAAATTTTAAGTTTACTAGTAGTAATTTTGTTGAGTGAGTTTCCATTAGTATTTGAGTCTAGCACAATACATTTCCATCAGAGTATAAGTTGTGCACAATTACATTTAAATCAGTGTTAATCAGTATGCAGAAATGAAAGGTTTTTTAAAAATTAAGGTTTACTCAAAAATATTATTACCACTACTTAAAAAGTTTGAGGTAATCAGCTTCCACAAATATTTTGAGTATTCTGAACTTATTTGGGTTTACAGTTTAGGGAATGAATAGTCCCTACAGTCTACAGTTATTTAGACTTGTAAAAAGTGCAGTGTGGCATCATTCATCTGACCGGTAGCTCTGTGCTGATGCTGTCTCTGCGTCCCTCCCGCTTAGAGACACTTTTGCTCTGTTTGGGACCGTCTCACTGCTCCAGGATGCTTCCCACATGCACATTTAAAGAGGTTACTTCTCCAAACAAAAGACACAAAAGAGGAGGGAAGACTAAATCACTCCTACATGTGTGTTGACTCAGCAGGGATGATATTAAATGTGAAAAGTTCATCTACAGGAGGATACATATTTGAAAGCAATACAGAATGCCGGAGAGAATTACTGCATTATATTCCAATATATTTTCAGATTTTAAATTGTCATCTGCCACCTGAATTTTGTGTTTCTTAAACATAAATAAAGATATTTCCACCATTGAGGCAAGAAGAGGCAGAAAAACTCACCAGTGCAGGAAATGAAGTGTTTAACGCTCAAATTTTTCTGGGGGTGGAGCAGAAGAAAGTACAGTTATCAAATACTGGGCACTGTAACCATTATTAATCTCTGTGCCAGTCCATTTTACAACGCAAAAGGCAACAAAATAAGTAAACAAATTATTTTTATGTGATAAGCTATGGTCTCAGTCACAGTAACCGGCTCTGCCCAGTTTGTCATTACTGACAGATGAAGGCTTTGTGATGGTAAGTGGCTAGTAAGTATAAAATGGTTATAAGGAAAAATGTTGTTGTTAAATAAAACCTTTGAACTTTCTGGAGGACATTCCAAAATAAACACTGGAATGAAATCCACAATTACAATAGATAAAATGCATATTTTGTTGTTTATTCACACCATTTGGTATTTAATACAGTCTACCAACATTTTGGGTCTACATATTCCAACAGTAAAACAAAGCATTTCAATATTTTGCGAGTTCAGTCTTTTGGATGAATAGACAGAAGTTCAGCACAGTTTAATATAAACCCAAAGACTACGACAAAGAAAAGTAATGAATGAAGTAATGGAAACACAATCACTAAAAAAAAAAAATCTAACATTATTCTAAAAATCATTCTAGATGGTCAAAGATACAAGTTCCTCTGAAGTGTCTGTAGTAGTTTGACTGCAGTGAGATGAACAGAGACACTGTATAAATTACTACCTTTTCTAGACAGTATGTAACAAGTACCCCGAAGCAAGAACAGCAAACTCCAGAGTACAAAGAGTGATTACAGCCTGAAAGGGTGGCAGGAGCTTGCTGTAAAGCTCGCCTGTCGAGTAGATCATTGAACCTCCTCTAAGTCCTGTAATCTTCCCATTCTGACTGACAATGCCTTTTATTGTATTCTTGAACTTGACACCGAGACCGGGAAAAGGTTGAGTCACGGGAAAGAATATTGCATGTACAGCGTGAGCAATAAAAATCATATTATCCGTGTGTGTTTGTGAACTTATCATCTAAGAGCACAATTTCACTGATTTTGCAAACGCTAAACTAAGCCAATGCTAAATAATTTGATGATAAAATGGGGATAAACTGCCAGGGATTTAAAATTATTATTATTTTTTTTTAAAGAGGAAGCAATAAACAAATGTTACTCCAATGAAACTGGTGCAACAATGAATTCCTTGCAATATAAAAATAGTCTTTTATGTGTTGTTACCTGTGTTCCTGGGTGTAATTTTGCACTCGCTATCATTTCATGCAAACTAATAATGCTTACGACTGCATGGAAAGTGGGCATTTTCTTTTAGTGGTTGGTATGTTGGAGGAGGACAATTAAATAAAAATGTAATGAAAGGCCTCTAATAGCTTAGTCTACATGGGGAAAAAAAATTACGTGGCTCTGCACATATAAGATATGTATTGAGGACTCAATAGCTCGAACAAATTAACAGCCTGCACGCTGAGTCCTGCACACCAAACTCTCCTGATCTGTAATGTAACCTCTGCTCATAAACCTACCAAGTATTACACTGGGACGGAAAGTGCAAGGGAATAATGGCGGAATGTGACAAGTAATCTCACCTTAAGACTCGAGTTTTATCGCCTCTGTGAAGTTCCCATCTGACTGATTGCCTCTGGCAGCGTGCCCCAGAGCTCGGCGTTCTAATGAGTAAAGAAAGACGGGAGGTGTGACACAAGCAGAAAGACCCAACATTAACTCAAAATACTCAAGTTAAAGCAAGATTTTAACAAGATTAAGATTTATTACTGTATGTGGGGAATGTGAGGAACTATAAAGGTCATATTAGAGCTATTAAGGCAAAACACTGCAGGTAAATAGGGTAAACAAATCTAACTAATAGGTATCACCTGACATTAAGATATATATTTTTTTGAATTACAGGTTTTCTGAAATATTGTGTTTAAATATGCAAATGAGGCAGTATCTAATGAAAAATATGCTATTTCAAGAACTGAAATCTGAACACTAGATTAAGTCAGGTTTAAAATTTATGTTTTATTTTGTTGACAAATTATACTCAAATGTTTTTACAGAGGGGATTTTGGAAATCTCTATTATTTATTAAATCAAAAAATACTGTCAAGAGGCATAAAAAAAACAATTTTCGAACCTGTTTTTGGAGAGTTTTTGGGGAGTGTTCAGGCTAAGAATGATATATGAACAAACCCATCTGGAAAAACCTTCAGCATAAAGTCAGAAATACGACTGGAATGTTTGGTGTATGTAAGTGCAACTGAAGTGGGGATTTTAGGGTCAGAGTAGGAGGAAAAAGTCATTTTTCAAGTACTCACCTGTGATTTTCTCATTCTTACAGGCAGGTAATAGAC
The DNA here is from genome assembly GCF_021292245.1 of Micropterus dolomieu. Classification (NCBI taxonomy): domain Eukaryota; kingdom Metazoa; phylum Chordata; class Actinopteri; order Centrarchiformes; family Centrarchidae; genus Micropterus; species Micropterus dolomieu. The sequence continues at coordinate 18,433,661 of NC_060161.1, read as the reverse complement.
CCACATCTTTACTAAGATAATCTTAAACAAAATTAATTTAATTGCACATACATTATAGCCTATCGCATATGTTAATTAAGTGTATTTATATCACACAATTATTCTATTTATTCCATTCAGAATGGAGATTACTTACATGTACATACATCTAAATAAACTAATCAAACCATGGCTTTTCTGGACTAACTAATAGATGTCCCCTTGTAGACTGGGAGTATTGTCTGCAGGATTAGAGACAACACAGATGTTTCTGTGGGCCAAGATGATACACAGCGAAAACTACAAACCGGTTAGAGTTGGCATAAACTTACTGAGGATTGCATCTGAGAGAGAAAACATAATATAAAAAATATAGCAATCCATATACCTTCATCTCATATCATTTAGACTGAGAGCAGACACTTAAACAGATCAGCCACGGTCCGATTGTCTGATCTAGAAAAAGGCAAAAACAGGAAATGTGGTACAGGACAGACTGTTCCAAAACGAGCCACATATTTTGTGATATTGCAATGAATGTGAATGAATGTGTGATCGTTTGAGATGAGAATGAATGTACTCTCAGGCATCTGGCAGACAAAATGTCTCTTCCCCTTTGAGAAGGAGCGACTCCACTAAATGGGAAATAAAATGTCTTACCCACTCCCTAGCAGTCTGTATTCTGGCATCCCATGGTCTCAGTTTAAGGATGGACGCACAAGAGACTAGACAAATGTGAGCCTGCATCTGAAAGCTACACTCAAAGTGAAAGACAGGAAGGAGTGAAAAGAAGGACAATAAAACAAACTGGGACCCAATTAATCAGCTGACAAATAAAGCAATGTGCAAAAATTAAAGTCAGAGAGGCATTACAATTTGTGTAAATGTTTATTAATCTGTCTTGACATGAATCAATATTCAGTGCAAATATTTGTCATTATTCTATTCAGCGGGCATTATAGTAATGTGAGGACTTAGCACAGCATACAAATTATGTCAAGCTCTCAAGGTAAACCAGACCGCCCGTGAGTGGTGAATTGAAGAAGTATTTACATTCTGAAGTAAGTGCCAAGTAATGTAAGCTGCATAAGCAAAATGCATTGGGAAAATAACAAGACTTTAGTATGAATAACGCTTTCCCTGCAGATTCCTGAGTCAAAATTGCACATATAACATTAAAAAACAGCTGTGTTGTGTAATTAACAGAAAAGCCACTTTACGGTTTAAAAACTTTACATTTTTGTTATTATAAATAAGGCATGCTGCTATCCAGTGTCAATGTTGATTGATAAGGGCTGTCAATGGGTGTTTAAAAGGCACATTGTGACACAATATATTCACTTTAACCTGGGAGCTCTGTGCATGAGACGGAGTGCTGTATTCTATGATAGTGCCACTAAATGTCTGGAGGTCATAGACAAACACACCAGCGCCAATACCAGGAAGCAGTCCATTAAAAAATCTCCTTCATCTAGATTCATTAGTAATTGTTGAGAGGTATTTCTGATATGTCTCCGGTTACATTCATGATACAAACAGACAGCAATGCCTCGAATGTCGTGGCTGGTGCACGCATGGGACGTGCCGTCTTTCTTGCAGACATGTTTGACAGCTGGTTGACTCTGACTCTGCATTGTCCCACTGCCATAAACCTCAGTGTCGTTCATTAAACACCATCTACAGCTCACTGGAGGCTCATTCAGACATTCAGAGTCAACACATCTGACAGAGTTGTTGTTATTAATTTTAATATCACAGGTAATCATCAAGCGCCTGTCGGCGAATCACAGTGTGAGGTTGGAAACAACTATGGATAAATGCCTTTTATGATTTGTGTTGACAAATATTCCTAGATTAGTCGCTTCTGGGTATTCTTTGATATGTCTATAAATGTCAATAGGTGATTCAACTATTAAGCAGTATGGAGCTCGATATTTGACCTGCTCACCCACTGAAACACATCAGGGCCGCATCTACTCTTTTATATAGTTGTACCATGCAAAATATCATTAATTTTGTGAAGATGTAAATGTAAAGAAATATAATTAAATTTGAAGTTCATTCCTGAGATATCCTAAATACAGTGCAATGTATGATGCTTTCAGAGGATCATTCAGTCCTCCTGAGGTATAGAAAGGTCAGCAGTACACTCAAAACAAAATCAAACTGTGTTAGTTGCACACTGCGTTGTGTCAGTTGTTGAACATAAACATTTCTGAAACAACCTTTTTTGCTATTTGAGAAAATAAAATATTTCTTTTAGACTTAAGAAAATACAGTTCTTAGACAGAAATAACATTTAATTTTAAGTTAAAGACATTTATAGTTTAACATGTTTTGGATTAGTTATGTTATAGATGGTTAAGCATGGGTAGAAATAGTTATGGAAGCCACCATAAATAATAAAATGTCACTGTTGACCAGTTCCAGGCGTTAGTACGCTCGGTCTCTAAACAAGGCTGTGCAAAAGTGACAAGTTTGGTGTTACACCTTCTCTGCTTCTTGGGAGGTCTTAACAGACTCGAATGGCAGCTCATCTGAAGTGTCCACTGGGTTGTCATGGGCCTCGAGGTCCTTCTCCCCATGCTGGTGCTTTGCAAAGTTTACAAAGACCTGGAATTTCAATGAGGAAAAGAAGGGACTTAAAGGCAAATTCAAGATAAATAAAACGTATAATACACACATAACTGAAGGGCCTGACGACATTTCTCTACCCGTCTCATTTTTGCTCTCCCTCGCCCTCTGCCTCTAAAACAAACAGAACTAGTAGTACAGACGACGGGGTGCATGTGAATGAGTAGCCAGACAAGGGCTGTGAAGCATCAAGTAAGCGTCTAGGCTCACACAGTGAATGTCAGTTTGACATCTTTGACCAGCTGAGAAAGAGAATAAAACAATCATTCTTCTCTCTGTGATGCCCATTTAATGTCAGAAGAAATCAATCCTATGGCGTTCATAAAAAAGCTGTGTGTATTTCATTGTGCTGTAAACATCACTGTAGTCTAGGCTTTTTATTCTCTTAGCATTAGCTGTCTGTTGTGGTAAAGCTTCACGCAGGGATTTTTACTCAACAGGAAAAAAAGAACAAAGAGGATCATATAAAATGATAAGAGCATTGCTTTTTCATTAAAAGAATTTCAGTGGCTGTGTGAATATAAAAGGGTATGTGAATTACTAGATTGTATTTAAAATCTCAATGGGGGAAAAAAAAAAAAGACTTAAAAGATCTCTCAGACCAATTCCATCACAGAAACTACGACTCCCTATGAATTAAATCACTCTTCACAGCTACACACTTGCCAGTAAATGAAATGGGACAGAGCATAAACGAACAGAAATAAACAATAGTATCCTTTTGGGCTTTTGTTTTTGAGAAGCTCAGATAATGAAGACTGGGTAATAAAGACCTATCCTGTCAGCCTTTGAAGCCTCTGTTTTTAATTAGCCAATTTATATAATCAGTACCCTTATAATTTAATGTTAATGATAAAGAGAAAAAGTCTTATTAACACTGGTAAATGCAATTTTTTGAACAAAGGACGGGGTTTGCCAATTACTCTGATGTGTTAACGGTGTAATATCTTTGTCTTTGGTGGTGAAAATGTGGAACAGGGGGCATAGCCATTGCTCATGGAATAGGCTATGGTCATTTACTATATACACTGAAACCTTTAATAAATAGCAAACACCTATTTGTTTTCAGATCAATCCCACTCTCATATCTGTACATTACGTAACAATTAGCTTACCGTAGCTCCCTGTAAAGGGTCTTCAGATGCTTATAAATAAAATTAATAAAACCCCCCCCACAAATTTGTTTTTACATTTCTATTTGTTGTTGTTTGTATTCATACAAAATTTAAAGACGTTTTAGAGGTGCTGCTAGGCAGTTTTGTTTTCTTTGTTTGTTTTTTACCTTTGAGCAGAACCGGGCTAGCAGTTTACCCCTGTCTTTTTGCTAAGCTAGGCGAATTGCCTCCTGGCTCTAACTCAGTACTTAACACACAGACCAGAGAATGATGTCGATCTTCTCATCCACAAGAAAGTGATAGCATATTTGCTAAAATGTCGAACCATTCCTTTAATATGGAACCATATGATTTCAACCATATGAACAATAATGTAATGTACTTTTTAGTGCATGGGTGTAAGTGTAACTATGTTAAGTATGTTAAGTACTATCATCAGACAAAGTCCTACTCTCAACCTTGATTTCATGGTTCTAGTCCCTTCAGAAAACCTATAGAATTATCACAGCTGATATTTCCTAAATGTTGTTTTTATTTATCCAGTTAGAGTTTTCTGAGCACAGAAAAACTGTGCTTCAAAGTCACTCTTAGAGGCAGCCCAGTACAAACACTATATGTGTATCAGACCAGCTGAAGCAGTTCGGGGTTAAATGCCTTGCTCAAGGGCAGGTTGGCAGTAGTAATGAGTGGTGGCAAATTCTGCTCTTTTACTATTTGAACCTGGTTTTAACTAAGGAGTCGAACAACAGTTTAAACTCGGGATTTCATGCAATCTAATTGCCATGGTTCTAGAGAGAAATTCTAATTATACAAGAGCGGATTATGGTCCTTTGTTCACTCCAAGGTAGAACAGGCTTTTGCCACTTCACATATTGTATTTCCGAAGCATAAGCAACAACTCTTATCCCACCAACACTGCTTGTTCAAACTATGATTTTATTGGAATATGTTCCCTACACATGTAAAGCTTCCTGACCTCAAAGTTCATGGAGCTGGTGGCTAGTTGGGTGTAAAAAAGCAAAACAGCAGACTACCTTGTAACGGAGGAGCAAGCTATGTCTGCAGAACGCCCTAGGCTAAAGTACGCTTCTGTGTGTGTGTGATTTCCAACCATCAGCAATGTGTATCAAGGTCACATTTGTCAAGGCATCTTATCGGGGCAGAATGAGTAAGAGTAAAAGAATGACAGTAGCAACAAATACACCCTCCATCCATTTTTCGGCCTCTGACCCTGCCACTGGCTGATATTGGCTTGATGTGCTGAGGCATGCACAGCATTTCATATTCATAGTCAAGGCTATATAGTTTTGCAATAGAATTTGTAAGTACTGTATGAATTTAACTTTCGGCAAGGAGATAAGTGCTTCAATGGTGCGGTTTAAAGCATTTCTGACTGAGATGACCATGGTAAATTCATCCCCTGCTTTGTGATGTGACTTTGCTATAATGCACACTTTCTGTATTTAGCCAACCATCCATTCATGACCTAATCGTCATGCACCAGTGCTGTTGAGTGGCATTTTCTTAATAACAGATGGATACAGACATTAATTACATTACAGGAGATACATTTGGGTGTTTGTTTGATGCCCGTTGAGGCAGAACAGAGGAGGGGTAGGACGTGAATCACCCAATTAACCTCTCCTGTAGATCAAACTGGTTCCTTGCAGAATGTAAAATGGCTATTTTTATATACATGTGATCCACATGTCCATGCTTTGCCATGCTACTTGAAATGTTCTTTAGTGGTGGAAGAGTTTGCTTTAGTCTAAACTAGAATGCATGTGGTTAAATGCTTTTATAAATCATTAAAGCATTAATATACATTCACATAGGCTTGTAAGCATCTTCACACATTATCATCATACCTATAATTGATATTTTTATAACTTATTTTTATTTATTACCTAGAAAATATATTATTTAGACATCTATAATAGGCCCGCGACCCTGTACGCAGGATAAGCGGTTGACGATGGATGGATGGATCTATAGTAGGGCTGCGTCTAACATTTACTATAGTTAACAGGCAATAGGATGGACTGTAAATTACCAATAGTCACATTGTGTGAAAGCATGTTAGCTTCTGACAGGGGAAGGAATTCAATCAGGACTATTCTCTAGCCAGAAAAGCAAAATACATGAAATTAAATAACATTTGGGCTGAACATAAGAATGCAGGAAAGTGCAAGTGATAATTAAGACTACATATATTCTGAAACAAAAAGACCACCTGCTTCAGAGCGTGCAGTAGTGACAAGGTTGAACGTGGACCATTGTCTACACACAAATGACCAAATACTTCACATTCCTGCCACACAGTCTGATTCTAAAAGACAGAAAGTCACATTTTTCTTTCAAATGCGCTATATGCTCTTCACCGTCTTGGCCATCAGGGTTAGCTCGTGAGCTCCAGTCTGTGTGGATCAATATTAATTGTAGTGCAAGCCAGTTGTTACACTATAGGTCAAGGCATTTCTCTATAAATCACCAGCTGAAAGGTGACAGTCTGGGTCTCCACAGGTTCTCCAGTCCTCCCCTCTGTGTTTTAATACTATGACCTCCTGGTTCAAGTATGATTTATTTACTGCCTCTGATCTGGTAAATATTGACCAGTGTAGAATGTGGGGCGAGATGACGAAAAAGTTAAAACAGACATTACGCAAGGTTAGAGGTAGTAGTGTTGCCGAAAACCAATGAAATGAAGTGGAAATAGGAATCTGATTGTAACCCACACTCACTTAAAGTATTTAACTTTATTTCATAAATTCCTTTCCTGTCATAGTGGTAGGCTAATTGCCCCCTAAAGGGCATATTTCACTTAAATAATGCTGCAAAAGATGGTTTTATCTTGAATTAGGGCTTATCCACAAGGGGATCATGTTGATAATGAAATGTCCCATCCCTTTAGTATTCTTTATATCACATAATTTGATTTAAATACAACACTGAAAGGTACAAACATCTCTGTCTGGATTTTTTAAAATCCATGAAGAGGTGCTTTTCCCCCACGTGGTGGAGTGGACCGATGACCTTTCTGGGCTGCTCAGAGGTCCTCCTCACCTCCCACCCAGTCATCTGCTGCTGAGCTAATGGCAGGCTTGCAAGACCAGACACACTCACACTCGCCTCTGAGTGCCTGATTGCATCAGGCCCCCGGGGCCATTTGGAAAACACAAGGTGGAGCCAGTCCGTAACATGCAGGGTTCAGTTTATCTCACCAATCAGGGGGTCTAGCTAGTGCAATAGGGCTGGAAATAAAAAAAAGGCACTGGCTGAAGGGGCTTTGTAGATATAAAAACAACAACAACAAAAAAAACCTCAGTGCAGATTCTTGATCGATACTGGGACCTGGCTGCTGAACTATCTTGGCTAACTCAGTGTAGTCGTCATTGGTCAGTCTCACAGCCTTAATGCGAGAAGACAATGTGTAGGCAATGAGAGATCTTTAAATCTTACCACGGACTGAACAGACTTGCATTAACTGAGAGCACTTAAATTGCTGAATGCATTGACTGATGACCTAATGATCTGTTTAACTGAGTTGACATGCCACAGAATAACAGTAGGACAATAGAACATGACACTGGATTGACTACAGTCAGCCTACATTACAAGTTAAATTTGGAATCAAACGGTGCATCCCCTGCTACTGTACAAGCTCAAAATACTTTACGGCTAGCAGAGGGACTCATGCATCAATAACACTTAATTTGTATAAAGGAATATTTGTCATCAGTCTGTGCCTTTTGGAAATAAGCAAGTTTCCACAATTCACACTATAACTACTCAGCAGAAATGTTTCACACATTATGGAGTGCACTTTTCAGAGGCTTCGGGTTAACATTAGAAACATGTTTTTCCCAGTGCATAGCCACACGTGGGCAAACCATGTGCACAAGAGAAAAAAGCACAGCATGGACTCTGTGTGGGTAAAGCCTTGTGAATATTATTTGCAAATATATTGCCACAATTTCTGACGGTAGAGATGAAAACTGAGAGATTGGAATACATGTGTTGCTGGCTTTCTGTAGTAGTAACAATGAATGGAGACAAAGAGGTTTCAGTTGATTACTTTTTTACATTTACCTTGGAGAATGATACTATGGGATACTGATCAAAGGGGCAGTATATTCACCTCTAGAAAAAAAAGCATGGGTTAATCTATGCAGCGACTTGGGGCAAAATACCAAAATCATATTTAATAATCAGCTACAATGTGAAATGGGAAGCTTTTTTCCCCAGTATGCTCTCAACAGCTGGTATGACAGAGATCCATCACAAAGTGAAGTTTTATAAACTAAATTCGGGAACTAAGGCCACGCCTCAAACTCATCCAATTTCCGCACACCTAGTACTTAAGCGCACCTTCTCCGTTCACCTCCCCTCATCTAGGCTTTCTCATCCCTCACACCCAAATCCCTTTCTTTTCCCTCTCTCTCCCTCTGCTCCCTTCCCTCTCTTTGTTTGCATACAGGTTTCCGCACGTCCGCGGACTAAGAGACGGCTCCACCGGTTCCCGCACACCTTCTCACCGGTCTGCTCTTCATTCACGCATCCATCGGCGCGGATCCGACTCCTCCCCTTCATCCCCCACCTGTCTTCCCCTGAACCCTTCATCCACCACACCTCGACCCCTACCCCTCATCCCTCGACCCTCTCCCCATCCCTACATCCCTCAGCCCACCCTCCGGGCACTCGATCCATTCTTTTCATGCAATCTATCTCGGCCCCATTACAAGCAATAAACCATTGTTAACCTTCTACGTTCGTAGGCGTGGTCTTTGTTAGTGAATGAGACCAGTACATTACTCAATCTCAATTGAACATTCATACTTAGTTAGTCTGTGGCAGGGGTTTTCAAAGTCTGAGACTCCCCGCAGACAAAGCTTAGAAAAAGCCCCCCCACTTCCATTCACTGAACCTCCCCTGAAACAGTTTGGACCCCCCCTGGGTAGGCCCACCTCCCGCTTTGAAAACTTCTGGTCTATGGCTTTACAATGTATTCACTCTCCTGCATGGTGATGATAAGTGCTAAGATAAAACAAAGCCTTAAAGTCCTTTGTGAAAGATGTCTGCAAAACTTTAATGTCCACAAATTAGATGAAGAAAAGCAAAGAAGAGGTGACGTCATATGTCATAGGTTCAGCTGAATAAGCCTGATAAATAGCCTAAAGTCTGCGGCATAATTTCTCCCTAATAGCCAGAAATGTCTATTATTATACCCTGAATATCTGCAGGCCTCAATGTGCTGTCTGTCATCCTTTCACTTACATATGTCAGGGGGAATGATGTAGAATAAAGTCTATTGGTAGACTCCACAAATCTAAATTGAAGCTAAACTTTATCTATACTGTATTGTGCTCAGTCTGCACCTGTGTTGTGCCCAGGCTTTAGTAACTTATATGCAGTATATGCTTTACTACAGTAAGTAATGGCCACACTTACTTTATTCCTATAAAGTTTGTAGGACTTTTTAAGAAAATGTTTTCTGAACATATTTCTTGCAACTGGCTTTTTCGAAACAAAATCAGGTTGTGGTTTCTTGCACTTTTCTTAAACATGACAGTGGTTATTTAAAAAAAGACAACAACAAATAAATCCTTGATGTTGTACCTGTCAAATGGCTAGAATGAAACTATGAAATGAAATTAGACACACTTCAAAGACTCGTCAAAAAGTTGTCGTACTTATCCCATTTTCTGGGCCTTACCTGATCCAGAGTGGTCTGAGACACAGAGTAGTCTTCCACACCCAGACTGTGCTGATGGATGGTGAACTGGCTGAAGATGTTGGCCAAAGCTCCCTGTGTGTATGGGAGCTGATACTGCAGCGTGTTGTGATGCTTCTCCTTCAGGACGCTGCCTGGGAAGTTCTGCTGCATGAAGTCCTCAACTGGCGTCAACACGGGAGGAGAGCCACCAACCCTCACGATCACTGTGTAGCCATCACCAAACCTAGAGCAAGAGGCCACAATTAAGTGTTCAGTACAAAAACAGAACTGCAAACAAGGTTGCCAGTGCCAAATTGCTCACGGCTGGTCATCTAAATAACAAACTTTTCTTTCCCCCTGTGGTCACAGCACAGTGTGATGGATAATAGGCTGGTGTGCTGGAAGAAAGAGACGAGACAGGAAGCAAAAGAGATGACAAAATATAATTGGTCTCATATCCCCTGCTATTTCAAGCTTCCTGGATGTGGTGAGCTGGAGGAGCAGCTGAGTCACAAGCAGCTGAGAGCAAAAGCAGCTTGACTTCAACAGACAACAAAGTTGCTTGCTGATGGATAAACTTTTCAATTTTTCAAGTAATACTAGGTTTCAACACAATCTTCTGCACCCAATGTAAAAGAAAGCATCAATCTGAGTCAAGCAGAAAAGCCAAAAGAGATGAGACAGAAATTGCTTTTAGACACGAGTGAATATTAGATAAGAAGCATATGCATGGTTGAAAACAACTAAAGGATAAAAAGGATTTAAAGACAATGCATTTTATTTTGGATAGGTAATGTTATAATTATTTAGGCATGCCAGCCACTTAGCGTTACCTGACGAGCAATAATAATTATGTGAGATCACTAAACAGAGGTAGAGCTTGTGTTGGCAAATGCATGTTGAACAATTTGTGGAAGGGAAATCTGAATAGTCTGCCATTTCTTTAATTTGAAAGCCGTTTACAGTATTTTGCTGCTGTAGAAGCCCCACAACCTATGGAAAATTATGGATTTCTGCTTTAAAGCTGCTCGGATTACAGGTTATATCCATTGCACACTATAAGCAGACTTTTGAACTAAAATTTAAAAAGCATAACTCCATTTTTCCAAAAGCACACCCATTTCCCTAAACTCTACACACAAATGCCTTCATTTCTCATTGCCTACACCATGTGGTCATTGAGAAAGCAAAGCCATCTGATATTGTTCACTCAATCAGCACAGGTTGAGCTCAATTAGCTCAACTACCCAGGTGGAAACACAAAGAGTCATAATTGATAACACACCAATCAGACGCTTCAATAGCTAAATAAAAGGGCCAGAGTCAGTCAGAGTGTTCTGTACAGCACACTAAGGATTAAAAAATGTGTGCAAATGTACAAATGTATACATTTGTCATTTCTTTTGTTGTGTTCATCATGTGAAAAGGTTTCTGAGGGGGAGAACCAAAAGCAACATTACTAATAGATCGGTTTTTGTAGTATTGTTTTGAATTTATCTCACCAGTGAGTAAAACTGTGTTGTAGTGTGTGAGTGTTTGAGTGCTTGTGTGTCATATCTGTGGGCAAAGTTTGGTTTTTCAGCATAATTTAATGGTTTTGAGTGGAGAGCTTCATTTTGACCTAAAAATAGGATGTTTGGGGAATTGTGTGAGAAGTTGTGGATTTGTGTTTAGAGTTTCGAGAAAAAGAGGCATCATTTCAAGAAATGTGTTTAAGCAATTGAGAAAAACTGTAAGGTGTTTACATACAACAAATGATTATGTTTAATGTGAAAGGTTGGCAGTAGCGATTAACCCACAGAGAATTATCCCCTAACTCTGCACTTTCCCTCAGCTATGGAGTGTTTTAGCATCACAAAGCTAAAATGTGTCTTTTAGCTCATTGTTTTGGTTCAGTCCCAATAACTGGTGAACAGATTGGAGCATTTGGCAGCTCAAGGGCCAGATATTTCCCTCAGAAGCTGGTGGAGACCAAAACCGAGCTGAAAGGAGCATTTATATTTGATTTACATTTGACAAGTCTCCAGAGAGACCACTCCAAATCAATGTTGATGTTTCTCAGTGTCTACAGGATTTGTAAATACCTGACTGTTGGCTAACAATGAGAAGATGACAATATAGCAATGTTGTGTTTACAGCTTGTTCTGCTAAAATTGCTTCTTTAATAATCTGAACATACAAACAACCTAAATTATTTGTAGTATATGATAAGTAATGCAGAGAAATTGTGCTTGCTTCATTGACTAGCCAGGGTTTGAAGACATGTCAACACGGTCTACTGGTAAAACTTTACAACATGAGCAATATCTTGGACATAAAATATTGTCACCGCTGAAAATGGGCCATAGCTAAGCTCTAAAGCTAATTAGCATTCTGCATCTTCCCTGTTGTATGCTACGTCTGGTGAGCACCAAATAAGACTGCGTGCCTTGTTATTCTGTCGTTAGCACTCTTATGACCCATTGTTTTCTGCCTAATTAATTCCCTAATGTTGGATTTACTCATGGAAATGTCCATTGTGGGCTAGTACAGAGCTACATGCAACGAGAGGCAGAGGCTCCCTTAGAGGCAATTAGAGATATGGTGAATAAACTGCAGGCCTACACGATCCCAAAGGGAGTGAGAGGGGAAGTGAAGCTCTGTGCTGGTGCTGAGAAGCACAATGAGTAGACTCCATGGATAGCAGAATCCCTTTAGTTAAAACAGGACTTGTTGAAGTTGAAGAGCTGCAGTGCAATAATAGTGTGACTGATAAATTGTACGTGAGACTGCTTATTTCCACCGAGAATGTCTTTTTAATGCTACTTTCAGATTCGAAATTTGTCAAGACACATTGACTGGCACGTCTGTAGCCTCCTTAGGTTGGGTTTTCTTGCATTCTGACTGGACAGGCCAGAAAACATGCTGTGATCGGATATCGGATGTATATTCACATACAGTAAAGCTACAGAAGCTGGCATCTGAACCAATCACCTGCTACATCATTATCACCATCCCCATGACCTCTGTGTCCTGCCACACTATCTACAACTAGTGCTGCCAAAAGATTGAGGTGAGGAAATTACAAAGCCTTGCTAAGATTTTGTGTTAGTTAGCATCTGGAATCGTTAAAAACAACATTAGCAAATATATACATATTTCATTTTAATTTGCTACAATGTAAGGGGGAAATAAAACGTCTCAAAACGAGGCACAAGATTGCAGACGATGCACAGCAATGACTGGACTGTTTCCCATTCTATGATGCAATAGACCGCATGGCATGCAATCCTTTCACAACCACATATACTGTATAGGGAGGATCTGAGAACTGTTCCTTCACTGTGATCTCCTCAGGGGCCGCACACTGTAGGTGATCAAAAGCATCCCCATGAAACTCAGACATATTATGTGGATACAACTATGGGAGCCCTGCAAGTATTTTATATTTAACACTTAATTAAGCAGCTGCCCTGTAGACAGCCCTTCAACTGTTCCAAATTATACTCTGCACTGACCTGAGCCCTGCTCGACCTTGCTATGATATACTGTTCTTTTGCTAGGCGGCTACTGAGTAAGTGGAAAAGAAAAGCACAATCATCATGGTCATCAGAGGAACGGGGGTCTCAATGGCAACTCTGATATTATTGCGCAAAACTAATTATACCATAGCAGCACTGCTTTGTCATTCTTTAAGAATCTTTCTTCTGATACTATTCAAAAGCTATAATTTTTTATTTTCATTGTCTACATTCCACTGTGACATGATTATGATATCCATGTGGCAATGGAATTAGGCATAAAAGACTATAATAATCAGAGATTTTAAACAGCAGGACTGGGTTCTTGTTAATGGGTACTTGTTAACGTAATATGGTCATTTGGCCATTTTAACTATGAAAGGTCCATGAATAAAATTGGCTATTTAATACTTTCAGTCAGAGTGAAAAAACATGCACATGTGTAATGGCCAGGTGCTCAGTCCAAAAGAGTGTAACTGAATTTATTTCCCAAATCTCTTCTTAAAATATTGTATGTTTTTTGAAATTTGCAAATTGTCTCTTCGTAAGGTACAGTGTTGAATCCTGAGTTGAAACGTTAAATCTTTTGTGGCATCTACTGTCAAACAAAAGATATTATAGATATTTTTAGTACACTGAGTCCAAACACAACAATATCATTGTGCTCTATATGCTTAAAGACGGTTGGGATGTGTAAATCTTAGACCACTGTATATGTTATTGTGAATAACTATGGGGAAAAAAAAAAACTATTCTTAATGCGTGGCTTAAATACTCTATTCGTGAGATATTTTCATACAGTATTGTGTCTTTGCATTTCATGCAGTGTCCACCTCTCCCTTTAACAATGCTTATCCGTTATGATTTGCTTCCGCAGCACCATCTTCCATGAGTAAAGCATACATTCTATATTAAGTGCACAGCTAGAACACATCTCACATTGTGTAAAGCTGCATCATTTTTTGATAATTTTTATAAGATGCAACAGACGACACAGTCTGTAATCAGACCCCACCACAACATCACAGCCATCCCCACACATCAAGCTTAATTCATCATCCAATCAAGACTATGACCATAATCCCCTTGTGTTTATTATAGCTGCCGGCTCAGGAAATGAGCTTTGTCCAAGGACTGCCGAGCTCGGCCAAGATGCAAAAACATTTTTTGCAAAAATCCAATAACGCCGGGAAGCATTGTGGCGAAAGGGTTTGGCGAAATGGTTTGGGGCGTATGTGGGTAATCAAATGCTGCTTGTCAGTGACAGTAAAAGGGCTTATCAATTAGCTTCCCCACATTCTCTCTCCCTGCCTACCTTACTTTTATTTCCTTTCTTTCTGCAGCTACACATGGGGCTTTTGATAGCACTTTGGGAAAAATATCTTTCTTTCAAATTCATAATTTTTACTCTGCCTCTGTATTCACAACAAAACAAGTTCTTTCATCTTTGATACACTGTCTGTCTTGGCTCTCCTCAAATACTCTGTGTAGGGAAAGGTGGGCTTGGATATGTTTAAACAGAGGCTGCACTACACTGCATGGTCATAACAATAAAGCAGCATGCTTAAAACAATTAATTTGCTTAACTTAGTGATTTAAAAGCTAATAGTGAGATCTTTGCAGTTTGGGGTTGAATCCAGCCTTAGAGAAAATCATGAATAGATTATGTTTAAAGACATGACTGCACCACATTGTCATAACTAATCCTTTCATAATATTTTACATTAGAGATATGATACAGCAGCTCAACACAGCATGGCAGAGCAATGTCTGCGCTGCAGTTCTCTCTTGTTCATTTTCATTATTCTGCCTCAATCCTCTCTTCCACCCTGGTCCGCTGGAAAGTCGTTCTTCCATGTAATTTAAAACAAACAACAGCCAGACACAGATAAGGGCATGACAGGCAGCAAATAATTCTGCTGCCTTCCTTCATCTGAGGGAGTCTAGAAAGGTCACCCTCGCCACTGCCAAACCTTGTATTTGTGTCCGCAGGGGGGAGGGCAGATGCGGGGCAAGAGGTCACTGTGAAGCCTGGGTGGTCTGGTGCTTTGATCAGGCAGGAAGTCATCCAAAAAAACTTCCTTAGTTCCTGGAGGGGGAGCTAACAGAGCTCCAGGCTGAGGCTCCATAGGAAGTGTCAGGACAGGGGGACGGATGGATGCATACAGGGATAGATCTTTGTCCAATCAGAAAAGGACAGTTTGGCAATGTAGGGAGTTGTTCACAAATGTGTTGATTAACAAATATTGTATGTTCACAGTTCAAATATCATATATACAATATATCATAGTGTACATCGAAATTAAAGCCTAACAAAGATGTTAAATGCATTTCTGTCCTTTGCAAACAACATTTTTGTTTTGCTAGCGGTCATCTTCTTTCTTGTCATTTGATGGCACTTTGCTATATTTCTTGGCACATTATTGATAATAAGTTAAGAAACCGATAAATAAGCTAACACTGAGTGACAATGCAGTGCCATTTTGTGAAAAGGCACAAATTCTACAGCTCCATGGTAAAGCCAGTCATTATCTCCCCTATTATTATATTACTATATTATACTTGGCTTGGTAATCTCAGGTGACAAGAACAGGTTGCAACATATAGCCAAAGTGTCCAGTAAGATAAGTGGTGATAAACTGCCTGATCTGTCTCAAGTTTTCTTGATTTATACATGTTTTGTGTATTTTAGCATGTTTTAAGTACCTTCATCTGTGTGTCTAAGTTCTATGTTTTACCTGGCTACAAGATAAATTTCACCTCTGTGACAATAAAGTTAAAGTTGAAGATTATCACCGCTAGCTGTCAATAGGTGGAATAGCACGAGACTGTTGAAATATGTCAGCCTTATGCTTCGTGTGCATCGTTGCGCACATGCTAGTGGAGCACAAGATATGAACCAAACAGGGGCCTGCTAATCAAAGCATCCCTACATACTGTAGCACCACTACAGAGTAGCTTTAATATACATTACAATCCCTCTTACACACTAAACTAAAAAAAAATACTCTAATATAGTGTTGTCTGTGAAGATTCCAGGTCATAGTTCTTCAAGGAAGGTTAAAATCAAAGGGCAACTGGTTTTGGTTGAAGATACTTGATGATGTTTTGCCTCTCAGCCAAGGGGCTTCTTCAGTTCTGGTTGAAGATACTTGAAAACGTTTCAACGTCATCAAGTATCTTCAACCAAAACCAGTTGCCCTTTGATTTTAACCTTCCTTGGATATACAGTGTCTATATGTGATTCATCTAAAATTAATATGTGAAAACTAGCAAATGATGGTCACATGCTTGCTGACGGGTCTCTGGCAATGGAACAAGCCTCAATTTTCAGTGTAAGTGATCATTATGGTTGGAGTGAAAAGTGTAAAATGATTGTGTTCAAATAAAACTGTTTCACCTGTCCTTCCTTAGTGATAGTTTTCAGTGATTAGTAGTGACAGACTGCTTCTATGGCATATTTACAAGGTGTGTTGCATGTGTGTTTCAAAAGTATTTATACACAAAGGCCATCATCTGGCCTGTAAAAGTTATTACTGCAGGATTTTCAAACAAGCATAGTTCCACAAGGACATAATAAACTACTCAGAGCCATGTAGCAATTTCTGCAGACCTTGAAGGATCAAATGTAGATGCAGATGTCGGTCTTGCTTTTAAGCACAAAAAAAGCTATGATAAAACTAACGTCTCTACAAGAACCACAATCCCACATAAATTAACATTCTCTATCAATTAACCATCAAGGGTAAAGATGTTGTATATTTTGAGTGCCGACAGCTCTCAGATACATACAGTACATATACAGTACACCATCTGTGTCTGTCAGTGTTCTAGGAGTCTTAATTACACCTACGTTGCTGATGCATTGTAAACGGTAAAGAGAATTATTTTGTCATCCATCGCCGCTGGTGACACGCACTTAAAAGCCGTAAACCATTTAGTTAATGGCACACCTGCTGAGCCGAAGCGGAGTGAGTGGGAAGGAGTTTATTGGACTTCTCAACGTCAACTTCCAAATTGATCCAAACTTTCAGACAACACTCTTGTAAAAACTCTACTGCGCCCACATTGCATTACCTTAATGCACTGAAGGCACTTTACCCCCCACTTTTATATCATGACGTGCTTTAAGCAAGGAGAAAATAAGACTCCAGAGCTGTGGTGTGTACTTACTGCAGGTACTCTATGAAGAGGGGATATGAATGATATCAATCAGTGAAAAATCCTGCATCGGCTAGGGTGTCCTTCCTAACTGACAAGATTATAGGGGAGCTTTGAAGCTCCTTTTATTGGTTCCTCCACTTCATTTGGGTTTACTTAACATCTGGGAGCTTTCATACCAGCACACTGTTGTACTAAAGCACAATTTACAGCCTCTTGCACATTTTTTTAATACTTATTCACCGCCTACCCCCCCCTTCTCCATCAGCCTTTCATAAATTCCTAAGAGTGTGATTGATTAGAGGGTCTCAATATCAGGACAGGTAAGGAGGATGTTTTTAACAGCCATGGGGAAAGATAATGAAGGGGCTTCTTAAAATGGCCGCCCTACTGTTCAGAATCCACCTCCCAAACCAAATATTCAGCCTGACCATCTCTACAGCAGTTTAAATGGGCTTTTTTTGGCTCATTTGGGGCTTGATTGATACACAGAGACGGGGGTTGTTGAAGCAGCAGGACGGCATCTCAGTGATAAAGGCAGGGTCACTACTGAACTAAAGGGGGCAGCACTAACAAGCACTTGGATGGCTGGGTTGGAAGCCTTTCCACCTGAGAGCAGCAGAGGGAGGAATAAATATGGGTAATATTGTGAGAGGTTTTTGAAGGAGAAGGGGCTGAGAATGTGGGAGGGTGAGCGATGGGGGGTCAAAATGTGAGAGCTGCCCCCGCAGTGAGATTCTGCACTCCTCTGAGGGGCTTGTGATGAGAAAGAGATGGAGATGTTGGGGGGTGGGGGTGCAGGTCAGCCACTCACGCAGTGTGACAGTGGCGTGCACCACCTGCCTCTATCGCCGTGCACCCCCTCCCCTCTACTTCAACCCCTGCTGTCTGATGGAACTCTTCCCATCTGCAAACTGGCAACAGCTTGCGAGAATCAAGCCCTGCCATTTCCACCACATTATGGACTCAGATGTGGAGACAAACACAAAATACTGGACATTGAGTATTTTCCCCCTGCTAGGCTGGATTGATGAGGCTCACAACCACTTAAACGATGGTGGATAACATGCTAAACCAGGGGTAGGAGTGTGTGTGTGTGGGATGGGGAAGCAACATGGAAGCACAAACATGTGGCGGGATAGTGACGAGAAAAGAAAACAGAGAAGACAGTCCTTAATTGCCTTTTCAGTCATTAACAGGGTCCCACACCTCATGAAACATTAATTACACCAAGCGCAGCGGAGATAGGGACGCTTAATTAGAAAGTATTCACTGCGTGGCAAGAGCTGAGCGATAGCATTTCAGCGGCATGTAAATTGCTGGTGTGAGATCTAAAATAAGCACGGCAAGAATCGGTGTAGACGTCAGGCTTATCTGGCTTCCTCTCACTTGAATGTCTTGTGAAGTGCGCTTCCCTTTTACCTGATAGCATGTTGAGTGAAGTAGGACATGTGTTAACCCCCTGTTCTCCTCCCTTGTTTACTGCTTCTTCCCTGCCCCCCATGGCTCTAACCTAGCCTATTCCTCCTGTGTGGTTCATAAATTATTTAGCACCACTGTGCTAGTCCACCGACAGACAGGATGTAATTGACACAGAGGATCTGTCAATTGCCCTAACATCTGGGAGGGGCTGATTAGTGCATCACTCTCCCACTTTAGCCCTTCCCCTCCCAACTCTCCCTCGTTCGCACTCTTTTTTAGCCCTATCTACAATCTCCTGTTTCTCTCTCCAGGCAGAGGCCAATGAGGTGACATTAACGCTCTTGATGTGAAATGCCCTTGACACTGTTACCCCCTCCTTGCTGTTCCAGCCGTTTCCCCTAATCCCCTGCACAACTTTAAAAATGGTCTGCTCCACCCCTCGTCCCAGGTGTATTGATCTTTCTCTCCACCTGACGATTGCCACCACATATTCCTGTCGTGCATGTAGCTCTTGTGTGTGTGTGTGTGTGTGTGTGTGTGTGGAATGTCCTTTCTCTTACAAGATCACACAATGGAGTGGTAATAATGTCACCAGACTGTACCTAAGGTAATGGATGGGCCTCACTGTTACATGCAGGGCTCAGGGCATAAGTGCTAGCCTTGGGAAATGTCATAGGAACATCAGAAAGCGTTCCCGAGTGCTAAGAGTTAAGGGCAAGGAGATATCCGTGATGGAGACATAACAAAAAGCATTAAGAGACAGGTATAAAGCCTATTAAGGGTGTGCATAAGGACAGGGATGGTAGAAATAGAATTTATGGGTCTGTAGAGAAACAAGTGTGGAATTGAGATAACGGTGAAAGACTTGGGACACTAACCTGAGGCTCACAAACCTGACCGTCTGCATATATGGATGTTTTCATGTGAAATCAATGCAATCATGTTGATGAGTCTCCATTAAAAACCATCTTTAGCTTAGTAGACAAAGATATGTGGGGCATATATGTGGGTTAATTAAGAATCATCCTGGTAAGCAAAACAGATGAATACCTCAGGATATAGAAATGTAAGCGTGCATATAATATTAAAGGTTTACAAAAGGTTTCCAAGTTTTACATTTTGGCATATACACTTATTTGTTTTCTTGCCAAAAGTGAGACTGTGAAGTGACAAGATTGGTACTGCTCTTGTGTCTCATCTCTTTCTATTATAACACCTCTAACTCCTAACCTCTAACATGCGCTTCCTGTTCTCTTCTTCTTCGATCCCCTTATAATTATCCTGTATTGATTGCACTTTTTGTTAACTCTTACTTCTTTCCCTAGGTACCCCATTGATGCGATGTGTGCTACTAGCTCTTACTAGTATTTATTAGTGCTCTTACTAGTATGTATTTTCAGTTGTAGATCTCTTACTGTATTGATGCTTTGTTGATGCTTGTATGTTGTTCCTCTAATGTAACTCGCTTTGGATAAAAGCGTCTGATGTAATGTTATGTAATGTGTCTGTACACTAAATATAAAGCCAGAGCGAGCTGCTGTTTAGCTTAGCTCTGCGTAAAAGACCTGGCTTTGTCCAAAATGTGTAAAAACATGCCAGGTAAGCCGTTTCCCCACTGTTTTCAGTCTTTATGTTAAACTGAGATAATTAGCTTCTGGCTTTAACCTTATACTTAACGACATATACATGTGACATCAGTCTTCTCATCTAACTCTTAGCAAGACAGCGAATATGTGTACACCTTTTATAATAATGACATTGTGGAATGTATGCATGGTTCCTCTAGTACATTTTGATAAATTGTGTTTTTTTTCTTTGTGCATCTCATATAGAACCTTCTTAGTGCAATAAATGAAAAACAAACAATATGCATTTTTCTTCCTTTTCTTCTCTGAAAGACATGAATAATTTTCTTTTTTATTACCAATATACATGTTCGTATGTTATTTATATATAAAGTATAAATAAGAGAACACCTCAGTGGGAGAAAGGGGTTTCTTTCATCTCAAATCGAGGAGCTCTAAAGTTTTGTTTAATTCTATTCTTGGTGTAGCACACTAAGTAGTAAAAGAAGGACACTTACCTGTTCTTCAGATGCTGGATGCTTCCGAAGCACATGAAGCGACCGTTTACCATGATGGCCATGCGTGTGCAAAGTGCTTCACACTCCTCCATACTATTGAAAGAAGAGGAGTTGACTTGTAAATGAGAAGCAGCAATAATACCAGATACTTTAGTCTCTTCTGTTCTAGATAAATGTATAAATTGCTAAAGTGTACTGTCTTCAAGGCTAGAACACTGATCCCAGATGGTTTTTATAATTAATCTTAGACTGTGTCGGCTCACATTATTTGGCCAATATAGATCTCTACTGACTTACTGAAACTTTTCCTTCTCATTTACAGGTAAAGTTTGGGTTAGAGCATTTTTATACATCTACTCTGACACCTTAAATGGACGACAAATTTGGTAATTAGAGGGAGAGGAAGCGACCATCTGTAGTTCTTATGATCTAATTTTTTCTCTTTCGGTGTTGGGCTGGAGCAGGAGTCATTTGTAGTTGAGGCAAAACCTGTGAAGCCTTTCTGAGGAATGGCACAATTAGGATTATGACTTTGTAAAACCTGGTGAATCTGCCACTTAACAAAACACAACCACCTGGTCATGCCATGGACGACTGGATGCAGCTCAGCCACATTGCCCGGGACAACAACAAATGCTTTTCTCCACGAAGGCAACACATGTAATGAGAACAATATATTTCAAATGAAACAGCAGCACAGATTATTCACATGGACTGCCACGAGCACAAATGATTCATAAATCCAGGAAATTTGGGAAGCGGTGAAACGAATAGGGTTGTGAATTCTTAAATGTTCCCTGTTGACTTCGGACATTAAGTTTCACAAAAAACCCCAACAACTGGCCATCGTTTTTAATTTCTTCACTCAAAAGCACACTACAGGAGACAAAGTTGGGAAAACTAACTTTGCTCCAGGAAGTGTTGGATAATGAAAAGACTCCAGCACTGATATTGACAGTTTGTCTTTTCATGGAGGAAAAAAAAAAAAAAGCACCAGTCAGTCAATATGCCCTCATGCTTCATGAAAGCTTTATAGAAGCCTGTGTGCTTCTGGAAGCCAATATTAACTGCCATCCAGGAAACAATACCTTTCAACTAAAGTGTAATTCCAGTCAATTATAATAATAACAACATTTACGGCTCAAATTCTTGCGCTCTTTCATTACGGACAATTTGGTTGATCTGCTTTCCCTGGTGAAGAGGGAAATATTTTGGCTGCACCTTAGATGGTTAAGAGCAAATCCATCAGAGAAAATCAATAGATGATGTAGCACCTGTGTGATGTGAGAATGACTGAGCGTCCCTCTTTGATGATACTCAGGATGCAGTCCCACAGGAAGCGCCGGGCTTTTGGGTCCATCCCCGTGGTTGGCTCATCCTGCAATAAAAAAAAAAAAAAATTTTTGTCAAGGTATACCATTTACAGCAAAAATCTGCTTTTAGCAGATCATTTAATGACATACCGATAGGTGACAAATGAAAGGAAAAACCTGAATACATGAGTGGACATAAGGCATTTATCTGTCTATAGAGTATAGATTTTTGGCCTGACGTGTAAGACAGCTCTCTCCAACACCATCATCAAAACTGAATGATGAACAAGGATAGTGTTCCATCCGTCCAAGTCCCAGAGATGTGTCCAATCTATGTCAAGATGCATTGAAGCTGTTCTGGCAGTTTGTGCTCACCCAACACATAAATAAGACACTTGATGATTTTCCCTTTAATTTGACACCCATATGTATGTAAACATAAGGCAAAGGAGGAGAGAAAACAAGGCAAAAATGGGAGACACATAAAACACACACATACATAAGAAAAGTCTGTGTGAATTCTGAATTTACCCATTTACACATAGTGGAGACAAATACTGAAGCACCAACACAGCACACACACAGAGACTCAGTGACTTGCTGTTTCTTTTTCCTCAGGGTTGGTCTGTCCATGCATGATTAGAGAGTGACAGTACTCAGTCCATTGGCTGGTTTCGTTCCAGGCCTGGTTCTCCCTCACTAGCAGAATCCTACAAATCCCAAGGGGTTTATCCATCACCGTGCCCAATGTGTCCCTGTGCAAACCCTACGTGGCACTGACTCAAGGCTGCCTGGGCCCCCTGGGCTAGCACACAATACTGAAACTGACACAGACACTGACAACACATTATCCCACTGCCTCAAAGTGAAGGCTAGCCTGGCTCAGGCGAGTAAATAAGTAGGTTTTGGAATAGTGCGGCTCGATAGGCACTGAGGCAGAAAACAGAAACGGTTGGAAAGATTATTCTGTAAATGTAATTTAATATGGATTACTCATTACCTGACTGATCACTCATTAAATAGTTATTAGCGGAATAATCTGATGGATTGCTTTAAATATAGCAAAGCAATGCATTTATTACACTTTACAGGCAGAAAATTAAAGAGCATAAACATTTTTTTTTTGCTTAACATATTATTTCTGCTTTATTAGTCCATGCGATGTAGAGGGTGGAACATGGGATTACAAGTACAATTTGCAATAATGGTACAATGAAAATGTACACTTTCGTGAGCCCTCTTAGGGAGTCCCCAGTGTGATTTAAGGTCATTAAAGTTTGTCCCTCATAATAACGCGGACACAACTTCCTAATGCACATTAAAGCCGCTTAATTGAAAGCATGTGACGCAGTGTATTCTGAGTCATGCCTTCATTAATCTTCCATCAGTGGGAAAATGCTTTTGCTCTCAGTTTTTAATTCCTGATGAATAGGGGTTTAATATGTGCAAACACAGTCCTGCTCTACGCTTTTCTGAAGGAATTGGTTCTTTCCTGGAAAAAAAAAAAAAAGAATTAAAACACAACCAGTGAGGAACCCCTGAACAATAGACCCTTCTCATCCACAAGTAATGTACTTGTAATCCTTTGGGAAATTCAGTAAGGATTAACTAGATTTATCTAAAAAAAAATTTCTACCTCTCACCTTTGAAAGCATACGTTACCCCAAACTCCTATACTCTATCATGTTTTTCCTACAGTCGAGTCTCAGTGTGCTTGTAAAGAGAAAAAGAACTGATCTGCTGTAATCCAAACATCTGCACAGCATCAATATTGATTCAAAGTATTACACTCTTAATACTTAATAAAACAGCAGCGTATCACATTTTCACCATGTACAACACACGCATACAGATATATCTCACCAGGAAAATCACAGGAGGACAACCGATCAGGGCTATCGCTGTAGAAAGTTTGCGTTTGTTCCCACCGCTGTAGGTTCCTGCTGACTTGGTGGAATATTTGACCAGCCCCAGCTTCTGGATCCCCCACTCAGCCACCTTTTGAAGAGAGAAATCAAAGTGATCAAAACCCATCGTGTTGTCAAGGACAGTTCACCTAAGCCCCATCATTAGACTTAAGATGAATGATATTTTGGCTTGGATCGCAAATGTATTTACGCTGTGTGGCTTTCAAGGACAAGACATGACAGCTGGCATCGCTTTAAGACCTTAATCACAGGCTGCTGAGGTACCGTTCTCCTTGCTATTTAAACAACGTCTCGTCAAACACCAGCAGTCACGAACGTCGCCAAAGCGCACAGTATCACCAGGTCTCAAAGGACACGTTTAGGTGCCACATTAAAATGCAGTCAGTGGGACCTGCATTTCACTTCCAGTACATTTCTTGAAAACACACATGGACATTTCTGTTTACCAATTATGCAAATATGACTACACAAGGGCTCAAACTGGATTGAGAATCGCCCCCACAAAAGGCATATCACAATGGGTCACAGTAAAATTAAGTTATGCTAGCAGCGCAGAACTGGGTCCCTTTACACCGCAGCTAAGAGATCAAAGCCCTGGCGCCGGGTCTGATGCCGATGGTCGCTGCCAGCCTCTTCCTCTTTTGATCTTACCATTGTAGAAGCGGGCGGTGCGAGAGGAATGGATGGAGGCCGCGCAGGGCCAGCCACACCACTGGGCATGGTGAATAATGTAGAGCCATAACCCACAGCTGCTGCTTTTCTACCACCGGCCATTTTTCATTATGCATGGCTTCTCCCATTGAGGTTATCTATCACTTCGACATGCACTTCAGCTTGCCTTAAATGCATTGTAGTTGAACAGTATTTTGAAGGTAAACATAAAATAAAAAGACATCTGAAAGGAAAGAAACATTTCTTGTACATTTGAGGCTTTTCACATTTTTTTGATATTTCAATTACAAAAGCTTCACAGCTTATATACAGGAGCTACTGAAGTTAAAGTAATGGTGCTTCACAACATCTGCCGTGAGTAAAACAGTTAACTATGTTATTAAATGTACAAGGACAAGATGTATGAAAGGATGGAATGGTTACCATGGAGACCTCTTTTTCTGGTACCCCTCGTAACCTGGCGTAAAACTCCAGATGCTCTCGCCCATTCAGCAGGTCATCAATAGCGTCAAACTGGGGACAGTAGCCCAAGTTCTGGTGCACGTCTCTCATTTCTGTCCGTATGCTGGGACAAAGAACACATTAGTGTGATTTGAGACGTTTAAGATCGCAGACAGAGCAAGACAGGGAATATGATATCAAATATACAATGAACAGTTAGAAGGCATCAAGCCTACACAGTTCGTTACACTATTATATTTCAATGCAAAATAAGCTTAAAATGAATTTACTTGAAAAGATTCATCAAATATTCACAATACCTTGATAAGAAAGAGGAAAAACTAACATAGAGCAGCAGAGTGCTTCATGTCATATGATGTACTCGTGGTCTCAAGCCCCAAAACAAAAACACTGCAGTCTCTTCCAGACATACCAACATGCACCCTCTAGAGGCAAATAAAACAATGGCAGCAAATAATATTGGACCCATTTTTCCCCTCAAATGTTATTTTCCAGGAGCGACGGTCAGCCTGAGGGAGGCTAAATGTCATTGGCTGTGTCTAGAGGCTGCTGGATCTCAACAAGGCCACCGTGAACTGAAAGCTTTACTGATCTAATATTGTGTTTTGTTTTGTCTTTGATAAAGGTTCATGTCAATAGCTGGTTATACAGCCTTTAGCTTGTTCAGGTTGTTCCACCACAGCTTTTTAGGTAGCTCCACCCTTTTTAGTTTGTTAGCACCATGACACGATACACATTTTACAAGTTTACTGCCCCAAAATAGAGGCATCCATGTCCCTCCAACCATACAGGCAGTGAACTTGGCATCATACATGTGTATGAGTATGGTGTCTTTCTATATGTTAATGAAAGAAAGTCACCAATCCAAACTAATTCTTATTTTAATTTATTGAAAAATGTCATCTGTTTGACTAACATTCTGTTTGCTTTTAGCCAAATAGCTAATAACATAGCCAAAAGCACAGATGCTAAATAAAAAAAAGAAACATAACTTGCTTATATTCAATTTTGAAATGCTTGGCGGCAACAAGTGTGGCCAACAAGTGTGAAAATGACAAGGTGTGATTTCATGAGGAGTTGTATGGTTAATTAGTTAACTTTAAAGGTACTGGTGGGCGGATTCTTTTTACTTTTGTCTTACCTTTTGTCTTCATGCTACACTGAGCTAATTGCTAGCTAGCTGTGTCTTCATATTTAGGGTAAAGACAAGACACTGATATCAATCTTCTCCTCTAACTCTTGGAAAGAATGCATATAAGCGTATTTCCCTGAATGTTGAACCATTCCTTTAAGAAAAACAATTATGGGTATAGTTTATACACACACACACACACACACACACACACTTAACTTTCATTAAACACAATTACAACTGCGGCAGTCCACTGCTGCTGTCAGTTTGTTCTTGGTCTTTCACAAGAGAAAGCCAATGAACCATTACTGTCTGTTAGCAGGCTAGCTTTTGCAAGCTATTCCTGAGTGTTGTGAGCGCACAATCTCAGATAAGAGAGACAATTGTCAGGAGAGCAAAAACTTCCATTTAAGAGATGGTGCTTTCTCTCTACTGACGATCATTTTGCTTGCCAATGCACAGAAAGCGCAATGAGCTGAAAACAGGAGTGTGGGCGTACTCACATCTGTTTTTCTCTCTTTTCAGTTTTTGTTTCCCCTAAAGGTTTCTGGGATTTTTCTTTTATCTCTGTTACCCATATTAATCAACATTAACACTGCTGTGTTAGGCCGTGTTCTCTTTAGCTCTCTTTCTTTGTTGAACACAAAGTCAATTACCAGATGTAAAAATGAACATCTATAGCAACCGCTGTGACGCAAAACCAACCGCAGCTTACACTCAGCCATGCTCGGATGTGCTGCCTCGTTGTTTGTTCCTAAAAATAGGGAAGCAGGAGTCTTGAGTGCTTGAGTCCCATACTGCTGGTGTCAAGGTATTTTTTGGCATGTACAAAGATTTCTTATGACTGATTCTGTAAGGCAGATACACAAAACAGAGCGAGGTACAGGGCAAGGATGTGAAAAGGAATGAAATATGTGCAAGATGTGCAAGAGGCAGGAAGAAAGCGAGAGCAGAGTCTTCAGCATTTCTGAGAATATCACAGTGAGGAGACATGAGAGAAGCAAAGTTGAAAAGGCAGAATGTATAAGAGATACCGAAACTACCTAGCCAAAAAAAAAATAAAAAACAAAGACAGAGAGTAAGAGAGAAGTAGAAAGCTGTGTTACACAGAACAAGAGAAGCTGAGGAAGGGTGTAAGCTATAAAAAACACCATAGCTCAGTCCCCATCTGGGCAGCCATCTTGGGTGGCTAATTATGATGAGTTATTTGGTGCACTAGTGGGAGTTAGCGCCTCACCTGTATCCATTTAGGAAGGCCTCTCCACTGGAGACTGGGATGTCTCCTGTCAGCATCTTGAACGTGGTGGTTTTCCCAGCTCCGTTGATTCCGAGCAAACCAAAGCACTGATGGAGACAATGGGGAGGCCTCCGTTAGGAAAACAGTGTTTTGTAGATACAAGCCTCATTGTAAAACAGGAGACAATGGTGGCGGATGACGTTTCAAATATACTGTATGATTAGCTTTCTTTTGAATAAATAAGTTCCATTAACCCCTTTAATGACGTTTATCTACAGACTGTGTAAATATTTATTCACTGCATTCTATCAGAACTACACATTATCCAGCATTTACGTCTGGTTCAGCGTAGCAAAATAAGAAATTAATATATTTCTGTACACAAACAAAACAAACACTAAATCAACACGGCAGGCACACAGGAACAAATACTGTTAAAACCCCAGCATTCCCAACAGCATTTCTCCCTGCCTCTGTAAATTTCTACAACAAACACCACCCTTTCTCTGTCTTTTCTCCGTCATGCTGCACATTTGGCTTCCCTCCGGAGGGCATGCGGCAGGAAGTTGTCTCTGCGGAGCCCGGGCGGTCACGTGACCCGCCTTAGGTGCTCTGGCTCCGGCATAAATATTTGATTTCTGTCATTCATTGATCCCTGCTTGTTTGTGACCTATGCTTGTGAATGCATAGAAGCGGACTAAGCTTGATGTAAATAATGCATGGAAATGCAATGTGTGATCAGCAGAGCCCCGTGAATGGCAATATTCGACTGGCATTTACATTGGGCTTTGAGTAAACAGTGGAAGGGAGGATGGATACCGCAAAAAAGCCTGTGTGTGTAATGTGTAACATGTTATAATGAGTAAAGATCTATTACACTGACAGTACATCAATTTTACTTAAAGGTTCCTTCAAAAACTGTGTCAAAGTTGGCTTTCTTGTATTTGGTTAATTTAGTTTCCCGTTGCTAATTTACACGTGTATTGTGAATGTAAATATCACTGGGTCCTCATGTCTTCGCTTCACAGACTCCGTTGCTCTAGCAATGCTCTTCTGCTAGCCTTCTTGTGTGTTTTTAGCACACACATGCTTGGCAGTAGCATAATGGCAGAAAACAAACCCGATAAGGAGATTAGTGTTCCTCCTCACGCCTTCTCTAAGCGGCATTTGGAAGATATTTAGATTCGACTCAGTAAAAGACAAGACAGTGCCAAACACCAATTCAAATCTTCAAGTAATAATTGTAAACCGTAAACCAAAGCCCAGGCAGAGAATCTCTGCTCAATGCTCCCTGCTCTCATGTGGTATTATTTTGTAAATATTATCATAATTATTGTTGAATGTGTATAATTTAGTCAATTCATATCCACATTTTATCTTCACAGGCAACACAGAATGGGCTTTTCTGGTGAATTTTAAAAAGTAAACAAATGTGTAAATCCAAGAAAGTCCATAGTCTATAGGCTTGAAAAGGTGCTTGTGTGATTCAGCAGCATTTGGCTCACCTCTGCAGCAGGTACGCCCACACATAGCCTGTCCACAGCAGGGGTGCTCTTCCGAGAGTATACCTGCAGGGAGCAGACAATAAAATGAATCAACCAGCCAGCCAGAAGCAGAGGGAGAGAAGGCAAGAGGCAGGGAAGGCTGGGCAGCAGGAAGAGAGAAAGATAGCATGAGAAAATATGAAGCGATATAGCAGAGCAGCAGGGAAGAGTAGAGATGCGTAGAAGTAGGTGGGTAAAGGAGGGAGAGAGAAAGTGAAGGAAACAAATCTTAACAAGAAGGGATCATTTGCAACATTTAGAGCTGGCCAGATGGGAAGAGGTATTCAAAAAACACTTGCACAAGGGGGGTGGGGGACGTGAGCATTAGTATTTTTGGCTGCAGTGACAGTATTCATGAGGAAAACTGTCTCCACTTTGAGTACCACTTCAGAACCCTCAATAACCTTGTCAAGTCACCCAATATTTATGTATGGACACCAACTTTCGGTGCAGCTGCATTCAGTGGACTCAACATGCAGTGAAATGACATTACTGAAAAAAGCATGCTGTTCTTTACAAAATCTGTAAAACATGATGTAAGTAGATATCAAGTCTAAAAACCTACAGCCACACCAGGGATTGTGTATGCATGTGATGCTCATTACGCACTAGAAAACCAAATTGTTGGATAGATGAAGAGCGCAGAGACAACTTGGATTCTTGCCACAAGCAGCTCTCGGGCTTAGCTGTGCTTTGGGCTCAAGTGCTAAAGTAATGCTAGCATGCCTACAATTGCCATATTAAAATTGCATGCTACTACAATATTAATCACCACCTATTTAGGCCACTTTTTTGGGAAGTGGAACAAGCTTTAAACACAAACATTAACATATTATGAATGTGAGTGCTGGAGCATGTTAGCAGACGGCCCGCCTATTTACACATCCAGCAGACACAGAGCAACATTAGCATTTATTTGGAGTCGTGTGTCTGGCCACCTGATGAAGTCCAATATTCATTCTCCAAACGTATTGATGTTTAGCATTAATAAAATACAAAAGAGGCTGATGGGATTGGTTTAAGTAATATCCTGTTCTAAACTGAGGTGTTGGACCAGGTCAAATTCTGACTTGTTGGTGTTGCTACATGAAAAGTTATGGAATCGCATGAAGTCATGAATATTCATCGTCTGGTGACCATGAATATCTATACCAAATTTCAAGGCAGAGAAGCCATCCTTAAAGCTCCTCCCATGGCTAAAAATTAGACCCCATGAGGTGCAGAATCCAATCTCTATGGACCACATAGAGAACGTCTCACATTCTGATTGTGAGTCAGTATCCTGCAAAGATCATGGAGCGGCACTGGAAATGAGAAAGTGATTGATGTTTTTCACATCTCACTTGAAAACTTTCCATGCCGCATCCACATCCTCCCCCGCTGACCAGCCTCATCCACGCACGCTTGCTTTTAACTCTGCATTGTCAGACAATCTCACCAGAGGAGGTAAAGAAACCCCCACTTGAAGCAACATGATCTGTTACAATCTAAAAAAATACAGCCGGGCGAACATTCGACAAAATGAGGCATTTAGTGCATGAGGTGTTTTTCTACATCCAAGACTATGTTAGGGTTTGATATGATTTCAAAGTGGTTTGAAAGCAGTGTTGTCTTGCTGTACCACAGAAAGACAAGACAAGGCCTTTGTTGTGGATGCTGCATGTGACAGTCAAGACATTTAGCATTCAAAATCAAGGACAGCAATGTGTTCCTTTGAATTCTGAAAAAAGTGTTGGCTGGGTTTTCGATTTTTAAAAAGTTGAAAACATAGTTCTCGATGACTGCTGTGTGTGTGTTTACGTGCCTGTATGTGAGTGTCAGAGAGTGTACGTTCATTAAAACAGTATAGTGACGTTTCTCAGTATGAAGGATATATTTCCTGCACAGAATCTCAAGTAAACCAAATATCCACTATTAAAAACAGTCAACTGTCCCAGCTGCAGTCAGAATGCTACCAGGCAAATGTAAATTTAGAACTGCCACTTCAAGTTTGACAAACAATGTCATTGCATTTATTTCAGTTGGCACATCAAAAGCATTTGATAAAACAGGAGTTGCACTGATCCATTATTCTTTCAGTGCCATCTGGCAGCGGCACTCATCACTTATCGACCTGGTTACACATACTACTTTTTAGTGAAAATTTGCAGCGCTAAAGCAACATCAAAGCAGCAGATACATGTAAGGGGGGAAGGCAATTAAAGGACAAGTCCCCTCTGACTCGAGTGCCACAGCAGCTGGCATGATAAGCAATCAGATGAGACTGTTGAGACAGAATTTGATGGCGGCATTTGTACAAACCTAAAATACAACGTAGATTTAGTTTGGAAAATTAAAGACTCCGAATGCTGTATCTCAGGTAGTTAATCATGACACTTTATATAATACAGGACTAGGACTAGACAGCATTTGGTCTATTCATGCCACAATTGGTTCTTATGACAGTAAAGACAATATAAACACAATATAAAGATCATCCTCACATCTATTTGTAATTTCATGTCCTATTTGTGTGTTTATTTTCCACCTACATATATAAATATGTTTTTACCAAATCATATAATTTGTACTTCTTGAAATTAACTGAGCCACTCCACAATCTTTCCAAGAACCCTTGGCAACTGCAGAAGTACCCCTGGTTAGGACTCATTGTGCAAAGGGATGTATAATATTTTGATAAGAGAATGAAATGAAAAAAGTACCAAAGAATATAAATGACATTGTGAGAAAGTAAAAATCACAAATGAAAAAAAAAAAAAAAAAAAACCAACTGAGAAAATACAAGAAAAAAAACCAATGTTGTACACAGGGTTCTACAAGGCTGCAAATGGTTTTGTACCAGAAGATACATATAAATTCAATTAACATTCAAAGAGGCCCAGTTAGAGAAAATTTCCCGAAGCAAAGGTCCAGAACATCATAGTGACTAATGTGCCTCATCATTCAGTACTATAACGTATAGTTGTATCAGCATATAGGCCTTTTTTTAGTCAACAACTGACTGTCAAATCAAATAATATTTCAACAATATTTACGGTCAGTTTTCACATCAAACTGGAGGGATAATAAATAAAAGCTACTCAAATAATAAATTCTAAATTTAAGTAAACGTTTTTAAAATTATCTTAAAATATAGTGCTTAATTTCAGAAAAATAAAATAAAAAGTGTAGCTTGAAGTGACTGAAGTGCAATCTCAACCAATTTTTCCTCTTATGTACCACTTTCCTACTTTCTCTTGTTCAGTGAGAAACGTGAGCTCTGGCTAGGTTTGGAGATGTATGAGTATATGACTCAATGCTTTTCAAAATACACAGATTTGATTGGCTGAGCAGCATCACATTTTGTAACACATGCAATTGCTCTGTGACTTTCTTGTGCAGCTAAACCGGTACAGTAAATGCTAGAAAATCTGCGTGGGTTAAAACAATAATGCGCCGTCACAAAGTAGTGGTTCTCATTAATAAATCGGCTATAGGGTCGGGGATCAGGAGAGGACAGCGGCTGGTTCCGGACCTGGTCCGCCAATTAGTGACCTCTGATAAATAATTTGGTAGACAAAGGCAGCCCGTCTGTAACCCTACATAACAGCGCTCTTGTCAAATGAGTCTCATCTCAACCACTTATATGCCAGGAGCACATATTATCAGATAAGCGTACTTATAGTATGCCAAGGTGCCACTCATCACTCATTAGTCCCTCACTAGTCCTCAAACAGCTGTCACAAGGTTCTTTAAATCTTTCTCTGTCATCTTAGTGAGTGACTGGAAGGTTAAACTGACAGCACTGGGCCTGGAAAATGCTCACAGACAGACACACTTCCATTTCAGTCTCCATCGATTACAGTGCCGGCGCTAATGCAGCAACTAAGTGGAGGCTAGCAGGTGGGGCGCTCCTATTTAGAGCAACAGGAAAAGGAAGGGGAGGAGCAGGAATTTGACACATGATTGATGGCCTGTCAATCGCTTCAGAGGCATGCTTAGATTTATGACAGGGCTCAGCCTGTGGCGCACGGCCACCGAAGCCACACGCTCATTGATCAATTTGTTATCTACACCCCAAATGGATGGGGCACAGCTGTGGTGGGAGTCAATGAGGGCACGGCAGGAGGAATCCTGATGCCTTCTGCCACCGCGCTGCTGTTTTTGTGTGTTGATGGGCCACTGTCTCATCTCAGAGAAATATTATCAGCTATGAAGGTGTGTATGAACAATGGCTGCTTGTCAAGAGCAGACAACCTCAATCAAATGTAATCTAATATCTTACAATTTACAGTTCTAAAGCTGTCTTCATAGTAGTGATGTTGTGTTTTCACATGTTCACAGTGCTTTAAAAAAGTTCTCTCTACAAGGGAACGTTCTCTACTTCTTCTCCACACCTTTTCACCTTGCAAGATGATTTGTAATTCATTACCCTTCCAACTGTTTTACCCAGCGCTTGTTCGGTAATTACCCTAGGGAGTGTGCCTCACGTCTGTGAGCAATGAGTGAAAGATTATAAGTTATAGTGAGACTGAGAAAACCCAGGGAGTGAAGGAGTGGAGAAGGGTGGTAAGACGCAAAAGGGTGTTAGATCGTCCAGCTGTCGGCACTGGAGCTGCAAAGCAGGCTGCTGTGGTGACACTTCCTGCTGCCACGCCGCCCGCAGGGAGGGAACATCTGCCGATGGATGAAGCGTAAATCTCATCGGTGTTGAGGCACGCACCGTAGCACCACGCTCGACTTCACCTACCGCAACGGAGGGTAGGTCCAGAGCTGTATAGGAGTTCAACCCTTTACATCCCTAAGAATGCAATCCTCCTTGGGTTCTCATGCCTACTGCAGACTAGCCACCTGTCGCCCCATCTTGCCTTGCAAACCGAGTGGAGGAAAAAGCTTCCCCCTCCCCCCACACACATCCACATGTACAGATAAAGTCAAAAAGTGTAAGCTTTCAATAGTTTAGGATATAACTGGGGTTATTACTGGATAATGTCAGAAAACAGTAACATGAGGCCTCATCAGAGAGGTTAATGGCAGGAGAAAAAACACAGTGTTGTTTCTTTCGGTTTGTCTCTCTGAAAAGCTCTGAAAACGTTAGAGTAAAGAAATAGAACGAGAATAAGAGTAAAAATAAGAATAAAAAAAAAAAATTTATATATATATATATATATATATATATATATATATATATATATATATATATAAGGACTGGGCATTAACGCATTACTTAATTAACAATGACAATTACTGTTGATGTCCTATTTAGTAAACAGTAATAGATTCTGCAAACAGTTCAAGACAATTCAACTTCGGCAGTTGGCGGGCGTGTGCGTGAGGTGAGACTTGTCGCTACACCTTCTGCTCAACCGCTTCCCCTCACTCTGACAGGGACACTTGCTACTTAAAAAATAGACTGTTTCTGCTGCTCCCTGATAAAAGAAAAATGTTTCTGCTGATACCTGTTCAGAAAACCCCCAAGAAAACAGGACTCTGATGGTAACTTGTTTTAACAAGCCAGATAAAAGGTAATGCCCTGGCAGTGGCAAATAGCTTTGGTTTTAAATTTGACTTGATTACATTAATATTTAAGTTGAGATTTACAAGAAATATTTTATTGTTATTGTAAAGGGAATACTGCTGGCAAAAAGCACCTTATTTGTTTAAAGCGTTTGCAAACCACATGTTGTTGCACTTTTGTGTACATAGCAGTACATTTAAATTAAAAGTGCGCAATACACTACTTTAGAATTAATTTTTTCAATTTTGTGCATAACTATGCGATTAATAGCAAGAAAATCATGCAGTTAATCACGATGAAAAATTTTAATTGCTCAGCACTAATTTAGGATAGAATATAAATAATAAAATGGGTCCTAAAAATGTGTATATTGTGTGGATATTGGTCTGGTGTGTAGGAGATGTGTAGACATTACATAACTTTGTACAGGCTGGAATGCAAAATATCAAAATGTGCAGGGCAAAGATTCACAGAGGCCAGAGTCAGAGAACAAAGTTCACCATCCTAATGACCAGAGGGAAGAAGCTTTCTGAGCGTCTCTGTGCTGAACAATTAAAAACAATCTCACATTTTATAAAAGACAAAGGAGATACAAACCAATAAACTTATCAATCATTCTCTGACTAAAAAACATTAAAAGAACTGACTAAAAATCATAAAAGCATATCATGCACTATGTACCACAGTCAGAGCAATACTTTAGCAATAGCTCTGCAGAATACCTTAGTGAGGTCACAGATCCTCAGAAGGTCGTTCTGGGCCTTGCCTTCATAAACCCGCTTACGCTCCCGGGCAACATCGATATCCTCTTCCTCTGCAGATAACGACTTCCCCGAAATAAGCCTGGCGGAGAGAAGTCAACCACAGTTGGCATAACACCCTTCATTAAAATTAACATGAACTCGCATGACAAATTATCTCGGTCAAAGTTTAAGCTCAGTGAAACAATCTCTGCAATTTTCACAAATAGTAAGAGCCACAGGCAGTAGTTTCCATGGCAACCTTGCTTTTGGAGTAATCACTCAGGCAAACAAAAACAAAAATAAATTTAAAAAATCGAGTAATATTTGCCAGACAGATTCACGCTGCAACAGATGTTTTTTTTTTATAAAAATGAATATGAAGTACATAAAAAATTAAAATGGGGGAGTAGAGGAAGGAATGGCTTGTCTGACTGAAACAAATACTGGATGAAAATACACAACTTTCCTGAAAACACAAACAACAGTAAGTAACACAAGGTCACTTTCAGATAGAGAGAAACTTTTTTTGGCCAGGATTTTGAGTTAATTCACTCCTTTACCTTGGTTTGCAGAAGAACTTATACTGGATGAGAATTGTGAGGGCAAACATGACAACTCCCTGGATAACCATGGCGCAAAGGTTCTTTCCCACCATTTCCCAGCTGAGTGGGTCCTTAAAACGGTCTTCTCCTGATTGGATGGGGGGAAAATGAGTTAAAAACTGGAAAAATGATAATAAATAATAAAGTCAATACACACAGGAAAAAAAGTTAAGTAATAAATGCATTAATGCTGTGTGTGTCATTTCATGTTGTTTTCCAGCTCTTATCTACAAGCTTAGGGGATGATTTTGCAGAAACATTGTCAAAACAAAAAGGAATTGCCAGATGTGTTTTTTCTTTCATGGACAGCCAAATACATCATCTTTGTCAAAAGTTAGCGGAGAGCTGGCACGTGTCAGCTCTTTGAAGTGTTTTTGAGACATATTCATTGGTGAAAGCCAACAGTTTAAAATGCCACTTAGCCTTAAAAATAAAATATGTACTTTCCCTGTTGAAGCCTCTTTTGGCTAATGAACACATAAGTAAGCCGTTGACAGCCCCCCCCCCCCTCACTCTAATAATTTCTAACTCTGCCCTCTCTTTTTCCTGCCTCTCACAGCTTCTGCAGCCCATGAGCCCGAGGGGGCAGAGTAAGGAGACAAGGAAAACGAAAGCGCTTTCAGTCTCATTCTCTTGTAAATAGCCCCTCTCCACAAAAGCCCTTTAAGGTTGTGATTGCTTTTCTTCCCCTGCTCTCCGTCACCACCGCAAATGATTCCTCAAACTGCTATTTCCTCCTCCATCTGTCTACATATAAGTCTCCTCTTCCTCTCTGATGTGCCTCTTTGGCTTTTGATGGCCCCCTCAACCTCGACTCCACCTGTACAACCCAGGCCCCCTCTTCTCCCTTTCTCTTGTCTAAATTTATCACATGTAGAGAGAAGAGCTCTTGAGGCGCTGTGTCACTGGTCAAACATTTTCCTAGATGATGGCATGTTGAAATAGCATTTTCAACGTAATAGTGTAGTGTCATTTTAAAGGGATGGCCTGTTGTTTCAGTGTTGTTTTAGGGTCTAATACATGGGGAAGAGAAATTAAGCTGTTTTATATTCAAAGGTACCCTGTGGAGTAGTGTAGGA
Organism: Micropterus dolomieu; assembly: GCF_021292245.1. Taxonomy (NCBI): domain Eukaryota; kingdom Metazoa; phylum Chordata; class Actinopteri; order Centrarchiformes; family Centrarchidae; genus Micropterus; species Micropterus dolomieu. The sequence goes on along the minus strand of NC_060161.1, from coordinate 18,396,845 downwards.
ATGGATAAATGTAGCAATGCATGTGCACAAGCATAATGCACGAGTATGCGGGTTATGAAATGCACATTCCTGCCAGTGTTTTCACACTATTCCAGAAGAAATGCAGCAATGCACCAGGATAAGCATAAGACTGCTAGCAGGTAAACATAGATTTCCCAAAGATTGGCTTTGCAGTTGTTTTATTGCAAGGATACATGCAATGGGGAATATTTAGAAAGGGTTTCTGGTCCTTTTAATGTGCTACACAGTCAAATTGTGTTTGTCCTTACTTAGGAAAGGACAGCACTGAGGTTTTGTGCTGGTAAACGCAGACGTAAAAACCGCTGTGCTTTCTTTAAAAACTCAGACACAGGATGAGAGGCTGACGGTTGAAATTGTTATTGCACTGGTCTTTGCTAAGCAACACAAATTTAAAAAATGCAAAAACCTGTTATTTTGACACAAATTTACCTTTTAGTTTCCTCGATTTGCCTATTTTCCCTGACTTTAAATGGCGTAGATCAGCTCCATTCCAGTGTGATGTGACTGAAGCAGGCGGTAACACTTATTAAGTAAGCTGTTATTATTAGTCTATTTTTATTATTTGTTTACAGAAGTAATCTTGTCAAAGGAGTGGCAAGTTTTAATCAAAATCAAGCGGCTTGTACTGCTTGCACAACTCATTTAATCACTGAACAAATCAGATCATTTAACTAATATTTGCTCACAGACAGCCTTCCTCTTGCAGTATAAGAAAATACTTGCATTTCCAAATGTGTTTCTTTTATTCAAAATTTAAAGTTCAGCAGCAGAAAATGCTGTCAAAAAGGCCCGACATCACGTCTTTACTAAATCAGATCCAATCCAAATCAGTTTTTAAACGAAAATGATCTCCGTCCACACCAGCGTTTCAGAACTGATCTCCGTCTTTATTAAAACGACTGAAAACATAAAGTGGCCTTTCACGTACACTGGGCCAGTGTAAACATGAAGCGTATGGTCTACTCTTTTTCGGCCAAAGAAGAAAGTACTACTAGAGATGAAAAACCACACCAGATTTTTTATTGCATGGACCGACAAAGAGGTGGAACTGTTACTGAGAGTAGCACGGGAGTCCAAAGCGATAGTGGCGGCAGAAAAGAGACCGGGAGTCGTCGCAAAGTAAATACGGCGAAATGCACACTGTACAAGTAAATAAGAGTTATTTGCACAATATTTTAATAAAAATACTAAAAACTAAAACACTGTCAGTAGCATTGTGTTTTTGCTTTGCATGACTGATAAGACCCAATCAGGAAGCCAAATGTGAGTGTCTGCTTCAGTCTTCCTTTTTTGACCGTTGGCACTAAAACGCTACCCTGGAGTTTTAAAACAAAACGGGGTCAGCAGCATTTTTTTTTTCTTCTCCCTTTTAGGTCTGAGGATTCTGTGTTTTAGTCCGGACTGGAGGTGCACACGTAGCAAAAGTTCTCCGTTTAAAAACGAACACATAGTAGTGTGGATGTGGCCTCAGTGAATAACCCTGCTTCGTAAATATCTCCCCAAGTTGTCTATGAAGATTCTCAGTCATCCAGGTCATAGTTATCCAACGAAGGTTAAAATAAAGGGCAACTGGACTTGGTTGAAGATCTTCAACCAAGTCCAGTTGCCCTTGATTTTAACCTTCGTTGGATATCTCCCCAAGTGTTCTGCTGAATGACAATAAATGTTTGTTTAGAAGAAAACTCCACAGGGCGCCTTTAAAGTACAGACCTGTACATTCACATTCTGCTGAAATCATGTTGTAAGATATATTTTAGAACAAAATAAGTGCACGCAGGTAAACAGGTAGGTATATAGACAGGCAGGTAGGTGTATTACAGTCCTGCATCAGCCACAGAAAAAGGATTGTTTTCATTTTTTTGCAGAGCATTTGATTTATTGATTACTGTTGGGATGTTAAAACTTATTTCAACAAAAATAGGAGAAAAAAAACAATCTGAAATAAATTGCCTTTCCTAACATTACTGTTACACGAAGTTAAATATTAAGATGAGTATTTTCTTCTCAAGGACTACTTGATATGCTGATAGTGGTGGTGGCCTCTTACCAAAACCGCTCAAGAGGGTGGCCATTGCCTGGTTCTTAGCCATGTCAATTAGCCCTCTGCCCAGACAGAAATGTGGGAATATCAGCAGCACCTGCTTCACTATGTTGTTGATGCGGGAGACATTCTGTAACACATGGAAAATGCACACAATCACACACACAAGATACAAATTGGTGGCAGATAAATGCTTTGAATATTTAAGCCCTGACTGGGAATTAGCAAGTACAAGCCCAATATGATGCCTCGCCGCCTTGAATCAGCAGGGCCAGCGGCGTGAGAGGTTTGGAAGACAGCGTGTAGCGCCCTGACGCAAACGTGGATAATTAACATCCTGCACTCCATTTGCATGCTGAGCGCTGGTGTGTTGCAGGGCTCCAAGTGGCACGCCGAGGGAGCATGGAGCATCTAAGTTCAGCTACCTCCTTGATGCTGTAATTTAGCAGACGTTAGGGAACATACTGTGCGATAAGTGAGGGAGCACACGTACAGTATGTGTAAACACAAACTGATGAGGTGGTGCTCAGGTAAGCAGATGTTCATCATAACTACAGTAAGGGTAGAAGGAGCACCCGGAGACCAAAGAGACGCAGCTGAAAAATAACGAAGTGTGCGAACACCTCCTCTCTGTGTGTCTGCCTCGTTTCTTTCTTCTGATACCGTATACAAGAACAAAGAGACAGATACATTCAAACGCAAAGCCAAAGCATATTGTTTCACTGTTTCACAGAGCATACACAAAAAAGCCAGTCTTATCTTGACAGGGCATTTCCTAGCTGCAACTCGTCTTTCTCCCCAAAAATTGCACTGTCCCTTTCTTCCTCCCTTTCCTCCTGCCTGAGGCTACGATTCAATGACGGCCCAGTGAAGCACAAAAGAAATACTTAAATAAATGAAGACACAATGGCTGGGGCTGTAACAAACTGGCTGAAATAAGGAAGTTCGGGGGGGGGGGGGGGGGGGGGGAAAAAAATTG
>NC_060161.1:18363432-18393784 GCF_021292245.1 Micropterus dolomieu | reverse complement strand
GGGGGGGGGGGGGGGGGGGGGGGAGGCAAAATATTACTACGTTTGGCGCAGCATGGCGTTCGAAAGCTAGATCATGCATTATGCATTCTGCTTCATTGCAGCAAAGTCTTCAAAGCTCTTGCATACATGGAGGGAGACTATAAATTCATCATTTTTGGGCAAGCCCAAGCAAAGAGTAGGTGGGGCGGGGGTGGCAGTGCATTTTGTTAAAGCTGTGTGCAAGATTTCCAGATGATGGCCATTATTGTCGCAGAATTTATTCATGGGTGCGTGTAACTGCTCTGTGATTTATTAGTTTTCCTGACTAAACTTTCAACTGGCAGTTGGGGATGAGTGCACGAAGCCTTATGAGTCTGTCAGCCTTAAAAAAAAACAATCCAAATGCAAGATTTAAAGATATTTTTGTCAAATAAATTATTTGTTTACTCTTTAAAGGAATAGTTAGACATGCAGGGGAATTATTTGCTTTCTTGCAGAGAATTAGATGAGAAGATTGATACCACTATGTCTGTGCAGTGTGTCGTCAGAGCCAACAGCCGGTTAGCTTAGTTAGCATAGACTGCAAAAAGGAAAAAGCTATGCCGGCCCTGTTCAAAGGTGATAAAAACAAGCTCAAAACTCAAGCTGAAGAGCTATGCTGATATCTTGTATGCAAAGTCCTTTGGCCCCAATCTGAAATCAAAATTTATGCAGCAAAACACTCCAAGTAAAAAAGAAGAAAGCAATCTCACTTAATCGTCTCCACTTGTGGCAAAACATACGGTATTGTTCAAGATCAAAAGTGGGCACATTATCTGTGAGATGATTTTCTTTGCAAGAGTAGGTGGTCACTGGCCTGGTTTCTCTCAGGCAGATATGAGAGCATGATGAAAAGCCCTCATTGATCATGATGTCAAAGCAAACCTCCATATGTCCGGCAATGTGTTCAACAATAATTCATCATTCCTTTTTATCTGCACTTAAACATTTGCTTGAGGACTGAAAAGTACAAAGAACTGCAATCACAATTCATAGCTAAGAGTAAAATCCAGTGTAAACTTGGTGGGCAGATCATCTGAAAAATGAAACCCTTTCTTAAATCAATCCGTATTCATTACATTCAGAATAATCTGTTAAAGATTATGCCAAGAAAACACAACAGGGAAAAAAAATCTGTGACATTTTTATGACTAATTCTTATAATTGCTCATACTAATGGAAAAATGGGAGCTAAGGTGCGTTCAGGAACATTATTTTACATGATCAATTCCAATGAACAGTTTACTCTTAAATGCATTTCCTGAGCCAGTTTTTATGCTTGACTTCTATATCTAGTCTTTCCATTACAGTAAACTTGCTGGTTTTTCTGTTAAATATGCATGGACAGTTTTTGCAGTCGTGCTCCATGTTTATACCCAGAGATGACATTAACGCTACTGGATATTTCCTTACTGTTTGCAAACATTTAATGTCAAACACATCTTTATCCCCCCCAGTTGTTTGCAAATGTATGCAAATGTTCAAATACGTGCACAAACGAGTCTAGGGATTTGCCGAAGGCACCTCTGTTCTTTACATTCATAACATAAGCTTATACAGAGATAAAAAAAGTCAAAACAACAAACCGCAATGACCTTGGCTGAATGCGGCCCATCTGTCTGGCAGAGGAATGTGAAGAGACCTAATTTGAGATCAATACATGAAATAACACATCTTCTCTTGACTGGGTGTTCATTGAGGAGATCTAAGAGGCTCTTATTCGGGGATGATGAAATGCGGGACAATTTTACTCCTTACGTTTGTGCTATATGCCCATAAATCATTTTCAAACGGTTTTGAAGGTGGTATGGTCTGCGAGGTGCTTATCTGACCCACATCGCTACTTGTGCTTATTCCCACAGCACGGCTTCATTCATAATGCCGGGAATCACAATGAGAGCAGACTGATACAATATACGGCTCAAACGGTCTAGGTAGATATTTTCTGGAGATGATATTCATGTTTTTTTAAGCTACTGCAGTGCTTGTGAAAAGGCTTGAGCGCTACCGACAAGCTAATCCAGACTGTAACAGTGATTTTTTTTAAGTGAGAAAAAACTTGACTTAGTCAGCTGTTACGAACAATTCACAATTTAAAACTTCTGCATTTAAGGCCTATTTATTATTATTATTATAAAACTCCTGTCAATAAAGGCTGCTGGACTTCATACAATGCACTCCAAAAACACTACACGAGGAAGGCAGCACCTGGCCACACTGCCACACCTATCCTGGAAAATCTATCCATGCCTGTGTTTATCTCTGAGTGGCACGTGGTGGAGGTATTGACTCAGACACTGCTTCGAGCATACAAGGCAAGCTGGGATTGATGCAATCCACAGGGAGTTGGACACTCCTGAGGGGAAGAAAAATCTCCCATTGGTCTCGAGACAAAACTGGGGCACCGAGTCTGTAACACTGCAGCTCTGCTTTCTCACTCCGTTACTTTTTCTCCCGGAAAAAAATGGTGCTATGCCCAAAAGGGATCTAGATTCACCCTTTGCTTGAAAACAGAGTGAAGCCTGTAGCTTTACTTTTGAGCGACATTGTTTAACTAATGCCACCGCTGAGCAGTCTAAAAGTGATGAGACGGAGCTTTAGAAGAGTAGAAGTCGCAAAAAGGAGAAGACTGGGTTGATCTGTCATGTGTTGGATCTACCTTTTCTGCCTATCCAGGGCACATCAGGGCACTATCGTGTCTACGTTTGCTGTTTTGTGAAGAGTCTGTTCCGTAGAGATATCCGCTCTGAACAGGGCACACATGGAAACCCGGAGGGATGTAACGGTTGGTGATTGATGTCGACCTGTTGGGTTCTCTTATCAGCAGTGAAATCAAGTCAGATTAGCAGAATTATCCTGAACCTCTGTCCCTGTCAAGTCTAAGAGAAACACTATCTCTGTCCCTAATGCCTTGGACAAGAGAGTTGTGCCATAAATCCGTCCCTTTACACTGCAAGTGGGCAACATGCTGTCCATTAAATTATCACCACTGGCACCCTTTATGAGTAATACGCTCCACTGTATCAATAAATAAAGTGAATGCAGAGACAATAAAATGGCAACAACATTCTTTGAGGAGAGACATGCCAACCGAAAAATAGAAACTGATAATGAATGCTCGTGATAATGAAATCACAATGCAAATGAGGCAGCCTTGTTAGGAGACAGGAAATCATCCCATGCCATCGCCGAGCGGCGCCAGAGGAAGTCAGAGGCAGGCTGCGTCAGAGGGGACAGAGTGTGCAGAGGCAAAGTCTTTCAGAAAACATTACGCTCCGTCTGAAGTGTCGGATCAGAGCTGAGGGAGACATTCTGATGAAGCATCAGACGTATAAGGAGCTTGTCAGAGAGTAGAACGCCGTTGTGTCTTTTGACAAGGAATGAGTGATCAGCGCGAGGCTAAAAATATGAAGTGAAAAAAATCCAAAGGGTGGACGATGTATGCTAATCACACAAGCAACAATTAAGTCTACAAATCTAATTAGACATGTTTAGTTCAGAGAGAAAATGGAGAAGACATCAAGAAAAGAAGATAATTTTCTCAATCATCACCACCTGTAAGGAACGGCGGTCCTGTTATTGAGATTTCTGGCTGTTGCACAAATTGTACAGTCAGAATAGGCCAATTTCTCTCTTTTGTTTTTATGAAATGTGATTTAAAATATAATCAAAAGTAAAACGACTGATACTCAACATCTCTCTCTCTCTCTCTCTCTCCCCTCCTAAGCTCTCCATTTCTTATGCAGTTCTTTTTTTGGTGTCTTTGTCTTTTTGATTCCCCTGAGACTGAATCAGCTTGCAGTTAAAATGAATACTTGGTGAAAGATGGATGAGTAAAGTTCTCCGAAGACTCAATTCTCACCAAACTATTAAACATTAAAGAGAATAGGGGGGAAAAAAACTCCTTTGAAAAATCCTTGAGAGGATAAAGGAAATACTGTATATTAAAAGTTAAACCAGGTGGGTACACATTCCACCCACATGCGAATGGAAGCCTTTGCTTTCAAAACACATAGCGTTTATCTATGATTCAAGTCTTAATTAGCCATCCACTGCTATAGCTTCCAAATATATTTTTTATGCAGCTATGGGAACCTGAATGTCTGTGCCTGCTGTTTCAGAGTAACTGTGCAGTCTCCTATTTTTTCCATCCAATCCACAATATGTGTGTGTGTGTTTGCATGTGAATGCCACTTACATCATCATCAAAGAGCTCCATAACAAAGGTGGCCACGCTGCCGTTAATACCAATGAAGAGGTTGATGCAGGTCAGCACCACGTAGGCTGTGCTGGGCACGCTGAAGATGAAAGAGGCGGGGTACATCATGGGGGTGATGGACCAGCTGCAGAAAAAACACAAGACACTGTCACACAAAACAGACAGACAGGGCAAACAAGGGTCCCACGACCTGATTCAACAACACTGCTGTATAGAAAAGTACCGTAGTATTTAAAAAGATCACCTGAGGATTTACTTTCAGCAGACCATCCTCATTCAACTCAACACCAGCGGTTATGTGACAGCAGTGGTCAATTTCATGTTAGCAGAATTTAAATAAATGAACTATAAAGACATAATCTTGTCAACCAGGAACCTATGTTACCTCTAATACCTGGAAAAGTATGATAATTGCTTGCTGTTGGTATTTGATTGGTGGTGATGGTCTTCTAACTAAAATACATCTTTTTTTTTGCTCCTTAAATGTCCAAACGGATGTATATACGCCAACAATCTGTGCCGACCAGAAAACATAAGCAGCACACGTTGCACAATCAAGCAACTTTCACCATGTGGGATCATAATGCTCATTTCCAGCGTAGAGACAACCACTATGCCATTTTTTCTTCAAAACTTGTTAGAGTGGTAGAAAAGACATTCACGATGGCCACTAAACAAAATGAAGTGCTGCTTGTACCCCAGGTATTGCCGTACTTGAAAGAGTAAACAATTTGACCAGAAATAACTCAGGGGAATACTGGAAGTACTGACTTTTTGATTTACTTACCCATACAGAATAAGCAGCAGAATCAAAGCAGGCAGGTTAGCAGGTGAAACATAGGCTTTTTGCTGAAAGCTGAGGAAGATCCCAATCACAATCAAACATGGGATGATGTAGTTACACTGTCAAAGCAAACATAAACAAAAAAATGAGCAGCTAACCCCATCAGAAGTATAGGGGCCAGTGCATGGTTAAGATATTGCTCTTTAGGGCCTTAGTGACAACATATAAAGCTTTCTTTTGAAATTGTATTTTTCATATTTTTCAGACAAACTGAAAAAATTTGTAATTATGAAATCTGTAGATTACTTTATTTTAATTAGCTCTTAAAAATACCCATCTTTAATTTTCTAATTAATTCAGTGAATAACAGACCCATCCGATTCTCTCCTGTTTGAGGCAAGTGGTCGCTCGACGACACACTGAACAAGAACAAGTCTACAAGGGTTTTTATAAAATGTTCAACCAAGAGACCAACATTTATTTAATATTTCCTTAAATGCAGTCAATATCAATAGAAGGTTGTAGGTTTTACTTGTAGGTTAAATATTCCTTTCAGCTGCAGAGCTCTTTAATAAAACAAATCCACAGTTTTCCACTGGTGAATAAATTACGTTACTATAGATAAAATAAACAGAATTTATCATGTTACAGTGACACTGATGTTTGTTTGCACATGACACAGAGCTCTCAATCTGGATTCCCTGTAATATCCCTATTGCTGACAGAGCATACATGCTAATGCAAAGAACTGCAGGCCTCTTCCACTCCGACAGCATTTATCCACTATAATGAGCATCCTGATGCCATTTCTTTACCAAAGGTACCTGATAAAATGTTTACTTCCATTATGCCTAAGGGGAACTGCCAGTAAGCCTGTTGAGCGTAACCAACGGGGGCAGCCTGTATCGATAATTGCACCTCAGACAATAAGTGTTGCTCAGGTGAAGCTTTCCTGCAAGCCAGCAGTGCAACGCTACATTATCAATTATAGTGGATGGATTTTTTCTCTTTTTTTCACAAAAAGGCCTTAGGTGGAAAAACATTCTTCAGGGTAGCAGAAGAAACCAACTATGGTAAAATGAGGCACTTAAGCCTGAGTTGGATGAATCAAATAATAGTGCATGTCTTTGGAATACTTTTTACCTAGATTCCATTCAGTATGTAAAGCAGCAAAAATGCTAAATTCCACCTCAAGAATGGTCAATTAAGAGGTGACACAGCAACATGATAAAGCTGGTACTTACCATGTCCCAGGCAAAATTGGCCAACCAGTAGACAGCCGGGTTTACTCCACTGACAAATTGCAGATGCTTGGCTTTGGTCACCCTCTCTTGGATGAGGAAGAGGACAAAGCTGGCAGGGATGAAGGACATGGCAAAGATAACGCAGATGGACACCACCACATCAGTAGAGGTTGTGGCCCTGTGATTGAGTGGAACACAGAAAACAGGACATTGACTGGAGAGCTAAGCTAGATATGCTAAAACAAGTAAGCCCTTCCTTCAGGGTACTGTAAGGTGCTTTAGATAAAACTGTTAAAAAAAAAAACACACAAATTGGAATATGAGATATCTTTATGAAAATGCAGAACTTTAGCTCAGTGGAAATGGTCTCATGCTTCCAAGAAACTGATTAAAGTTTGAGCGGGATGTTTGTTGTATTTAAACGTTATTTCTGAGGGAATACTGGCTCACTTGATTTTCCATTTCACTGGGCACTAGTCCTTGCTATGTACCACAGCATCCATATTTATGTCTTCTGCCGCCATTCCCCCAAAAAAGGCTAAAAATATTACATGGACGTCAATGAGAATAGTAGAAACAGACGGCATACTCAGCACTGTGCTGTGGAAAACGCGTATGCAAGATTTTGTCATTGTGAAGAGATTTTGACTGAAATAAAGTCGAGAGATTCAGAGAAAAGAGAACAGGTCTGTGGTTGGTTCTCTTGTTGCTTGAAATGAGCCAGATGACACTTAAACAATGCTGAGGCAGCATTTGGCTCATTTCCTGTAATGCAATAAGCGCACAACATTTATTACTTTGCCATGTTAGGATGCATTTAAACAAATTACATTACACCTTCTGAAGTAATCTGCATAACTGATGTTTCAGACGTGTGCTTGTTAGTACTGATGACCTAATTGGACTAGCATTATATACATTAATGGAAAGCACTGACAATGCTCTTTGAACATAATAAAAAAGCTTTTAAAGATCATTAGCCTTTGATAGGCCATTACGCTAGGTTCACCTTCAATTCATAGCTCCTGTTGGTCTCTTGGCAACCCAGTCAAAAGGAGAGCAGAGGAGCACATTTTAAAATCTTGACCAGACTTCTCATGTGTAAGGGTCTCCTCTTTTCATGTTAGAAACAAATTGTGCCTTTCTCCTACAAGACATTGACCTTCATTTCACCGTCTTCATTTATGCCATTCAGAGATTTGAAAACCTCCCCTCGTTGTGTCTGCTCAATCAGCACTGGAGAAGATTGCGGTGTATTCTTTTAACCCCCCTCGTCATCCTTACCCTCGGCCCGCGATAATCTCTCACAAGACTTCCTGTTGTGTAATTAGCATATTAAATAAGTCACCCCGTGTGGCTACATGGCTGTATTTATCATCGCCAACCAGATGCAATTAGAACACATAAATAAAACCATTCAAGGCGGTGGGTGCCAGCCCACATTTCAACAGGTTTCAAGGGCTGTGTGCTCTGGTTGGGTGGGGAGATAATGTAGGGGACAAAGCTGTAAATGATCTAACCCTGAATGCTTGAAGCTGGCTAATTGCTGTGAAGAAGAGGACAAGCAATCTGCTAATTAACTAATAATAGAAGAGCAAGAAAGATGAGCAGTGGGAGTAAAGCTTTTCAGGATGTATTGTTTTCCTTTAGTTATTTTTATTTTTTTTTAATGACAAGTGCTGCGGGGCACAGCCAAAATGTTAAAGTGTAGGGGGGTTGAAAGCATGAGATAATTATCAAATCTGAAGCTCAAGGCACAACATTCAGGTTTGTTATTTGTATTATGCAGCCTTTTGTTAATAATGTAAAGAACCGTATTAATTGTGATAGGAGAAAATGACAAAGGATTTGGCAGCTGAATTGGGTGCACAAATAGCACGCACGAATCAGAAATATTAATTTGTTGATTGCAACTAAATTACACATCAATTTTAACACGGTGGCAAGAACACAAGTTTTTGTCAGTCGTCACATTGATATTCCCCAGCAACTGAAAAGTGATACATATATTTCCATAATGAAATGGTGCCAAAGTCTGACATTTCTGTAGACGGCTGAGAAAATTGGTGGTCCCTATTTTCGAGTCAACGCAAATGAAGCACAGAGACCTCGCGTGAGTGAAGTGGTAATTTCGATGGGTGTAAGCATCGCCGTCCTTTCCAACTGCGTACTTTCACAATTTTGTGGCTCATGACATTGCTTGCATTGAAATTGGTTGGGAAGTGCGCGAGAGGGGAGTGTCACTTCAAATTAGACGGTGCAGTGCAATTTTGGTGTCCAAAATCTGTGGAGGGAACAAGTCATTAGTGATGAATTATTATTAGTGGAACAGCTCTACAAATTGTCTCTCCATGACATCAAGGAGGTGTCTATGAGAAATATCAATTCATTTTAGAGGCTGATGTTCCCTTACATTTCAGATTGTTTTTACAGGACAGGGAGACACTGTTGGTTATTGGTGGCAGGTGCTGGCTTTCTTAGCTCTCTGTAATACAGTTACTTTACTTGGGCTGTTGACAACCAAATTACAGTTGACATCACACCACACTGACAGGTACGCACAGCAAATTGACTTTGAGAATAAAAATAAAAAAAGGTGGGCACTTTACCTTAAATTACACCATTTATCAACTTTCATTTAAATTGCTTTTTGAGTTCAACTTTGAGTTCTGAGACCATTATGCTAATGTTTTCTGTGAATGAATCAATCTAATAGCTACGATTAAACCCAGCACCTTTCCTGCCATGTTCACCGCGCAATGTTATTCCCCTTCAAACAACAATTACTGAATTATGCACACAAAATATGTGTGCTATAAGCTGCATTGTTTTTGTTTATTTGTTTTGTTTTTTGGCCAATTGGGGACCAGCAGAAAAAGCTGATAAGATCATCTGACATGTAATCAAAGAATTAAGTTGGGGTGAGCAGACGTCCCCGTTTTCTGGGTGGCCTGTCCCCGTCTGGAGCTGTCCCCGGAAATGCCCCCATTTTTAATCATAGATTGTATAAGGTGTTAACAGACCTGAAATCAGATTTAACGTGGCCAAAAAGACTGGACAGCAGAGCATACAGGTGTCGTGCTAAAAAGTGATAGTCCGCAGAAAACTGATTCTCGTCCGCGGGAGCACGCCCAGCATGTTAAAGCTGTATCGCCCAGTCTCTTTATGTCTGCAGCTGATTTTATCTGGATCAAACAGACACAACGTGCAAATAAACATCACTTTATGTCCGTGGTATAGCAAAGGTATGTCTTTGTGATACTTCTATTATATATATATATATATATATTTCTTTTAACAGAATAATCGCAGTTGTGGCCAAAGAAGCGTTTGCAGTTTATAGCGTAACCAGGCATGACATTTACGTGAGGCAATAATAGAAGTCTGTTGTTGCAGATGGATTATGTGTTTGGCAGGCCTATGTCTAATATCCTTGTTTATATTTGGAATACGAAAAGAAGACTATAATTAACATGACTTACTGCTTAGTTATATATAAAATAAAGACAAGATCTCTTTTGCAATAATCCTTATGACTCTACATTATTTAACTTGCTGTGTACCAACCAATCCAGACCTTTTTACCTGTTAAAATACCTTTAAATGGCCAATACAACCCATGTAATGCAGTATTCCACTTATTAACAGAAAGGTAGATTATGCCTCAAAATTACTTTATTTCATTCAGAAGAGTAATATTTGACAGATTATAAAACAAAAATTGTCCCCCTTTTTTATTTCATGTTTAATAACATGATATTTTTTAATGACATACTGACCACCAAACCAAAAATGTCCCCGGTTTTCATTAAAAAAATTTGGTCACCTTAAATTAAGTGGTATTTGTTAATGTTATATTTTATATTGATATTTCTCTACTGGCACCTGGTCGTTTTAATGGTGAGCCACTGTACCTTTAACCTCTGTCACCACACTGTTACTAGCAACCCTAACACCTGTTTAACAAGCTAGTGGTTAGCATGCTAAGCTGTTTATTCTGTTCCATTTTTTAATGTAATTTCAAATTTCTTGAGGTGCAAGTATTAAAATAAATGTTTTAAACACCAAACAACCTTTATTTTGCAAACTTCATGTTCCAAGTATTTTTTAGGAATATAAAAGAGCTATATTCACCTTCAAAATGTAATGGGTCTAACACTTGTGTAGTTAACAAAAGATCCTCTGAAAGAGTTATTGTCCAACGAAAAGGTTTGAGAAGAACTAACACTTGTTCATTTTAAATTAAACTCCAAAAAGAGTCAAACATAGTTAAATTAACAGTCTGTGGTGTGGAGCCATAGAGACACTTAAAAGTGTTAAAATCAACTCTGACAGTGTTCATTTGGGTCTGCTAATCTCACTGTGTAGAGTTGTTGTATTAGAGCTTTTTCACACATTTGCCTGCCACTGCTGAAAATGCAGTTGATAAGAATATAATTTGCAGGTCTTAAAATCAAGACAACAAGCTAAGAAAGCTAAAAACTCTGTAGGGCTGAGTAGGGTGATGAGTCTATTTATAATTTTCTCATTACACATTGTGTATCTTTAAGCTAATCCACTAGTGCTTAGTCATTATCTCAGTGAGCCCCGCCCCCACCCTCCATAATTTCTTGTCTACAACCTGCACACTTTTTCAACAATGAAGGAATGTCCAAGCTAATTTGGAAATCATAGCTCAGAAATTATAGTTGTCAGTCTCTGCAACAGAGAGGTAGCGAGGAAAAAAGGCTTATTCTGAATCTACCATAAGCAGGCCATCGTAATTATCGCCTAACCCTGGCACAGTCTCACACTCTAACTCTTTCGTCAGCACCTGATCACTACATAAATACCTGACTGAGGCTGGGGCAGCGGCAGAGTGTGGAATAAAACTGTTACTATGTGGTGATTGGTAGTAGCCTCTGAATTGTCTGTATAATGTCAGTAGTTTTGGTTATGGCACTGCACAGTAATTTGCTGCAGTATGCATTCCCGTACTGCTTTCCATTGAAAGTGTTGATCACGTTGATGTCTCTGAAAACTGAAAAAATGCAAAATATGAACAATAGATAAGGCTGAGGAATACACACCAGCTCAAAATCACGGTACACAGAGAGCAGTTTGATCCATATGTTGTGATTTAGCACGTCATTAATCTCTCACTCTCATGGGGATCTGCTCACTTGCTAGCCCTCGGATAAGGCATGAGGAAAAAATGGTATATCCTCGGTAGGGGCTCCCACGGGCCTCCAAATCTGTGCATACTCAAACAAATCCCTCATCTATCTATCTGTCTTGAACTTTCTATTGTATTGTCTCTTACTCATCTGTTGTCCCTTTGTCTCCGCTTTTCTTTCTCCCACTCCACTGCTCTGTCCCTCTCACTCTGCGTTATCTCTCTCAGCTCCCCAGTCACCATCAGTCTCTCTCTTCTGCATCTCATGATGCATTGTGAGAAAATCAAAAGCCATGCCTTCCAACAAGAGATGTTGAAATTCCAAGGAGAAAACTGCAGATAAGGCTTGCAGATGTGGTTTTCTAAAATAATTGCAGCTGGTGCTGTAAACACTATAGAGCAAGTGTTTACAGCCTCAACACACTGTGCAAATGTGTCATCCATATGGATTTGAAATGTAAAGTTGTACATACAGTATGATGTCAGCATTTTGTGCTAACCAGCTTGATTGCATTTGTAAATAACACTATATTTTACATTTGAGAGGTCATGTTTCTGCTTTGTTTTTTTCTGACCTGGACCACTATGTGACACATAGGATTTAATGATGACTAACAGCAAGGGATTTTCACTTTTGCTTTTACCTCTGCTAAAAGATGGCAGCATTTACCCTTTAACCCCCTTTTTTTGGACTGATGACTCACATGGCAACATACGAGAGCTGCTCCTTGGTGAGGTTGAGGGGGTGATTGGACACAGAGATGCCGTACTGGCGGGGTTCCTGTCCTGCTGGCAGATTTCCCCTCAGGATGGCGTTGTTGGCCACACTGATGAAGGACACCATGCCGTGCCAGGCCTGGTTGTAGAACCACACCTGCCGGGTCAGAGACAGGCATTAGCACCAGGCAGCAGTATAGCAGCATGTAGAGGCTTTGCAGTGGCTATAAATGTCTCCTAGCAACTACATCCGCCACGGTTGATACATTTGGTCGTTGACAAATAATGGAGAAAGATTTAACATGCAGGTTATAAAAGGAGAGATATTTCAAACAGATATAGTGTGGACCGGTTGCTGATGAAATACTTTTATTCTGAAATGAATAACTTTAGCAAACTTTAAACTTTAGCAAGACTTTTGTACTTGCCCTGTCCCGTCACACTTTTAGCACTGCATGTTTCATCCCAGTTTACTAAAGGATATTACTGCCTTTATTTTAGCTTTGTTAACAAGCTACCCACCCAGTAAAGTAGCAAAGAAAGGTACAAAACATAATCTGTGTGCTAGCTGTGCCGCAACAGCTGATTTGTCACATTTAGCTGTTGTGAATATATCTATATCTTTATTTTTGTGTGTGTTTATATCTGCATGTGTTTACATATATTGTGTCTTATGATAGCTAGAATACAGTAAGAAAGAACAATTGATTTTTGTCCACTCACTGCACAAAAGGCACTCCGAGGAGAAGGGTCAAATAATCTCTCAAAGATTTTTCGGGGCTACATACTGTCCTATAAGAATAAGCAATAGAGCTGACAAACATTACTTTTTCATTTAATAAAAGATAAAGGCCTGCATTGACTGCATGCTAGCTGCAGATACAGAGTAAAAAAAACATTCTTTCCCACTTTCTTTTAAATGTAAGTGATTGCCTGAGTCTGTGACTGCTGGGGTGTAGAAGAAAAATAATGGATGAAAGAGAGTGGGAGAGGACTCCCGCTGATAGTGCAGCGCTAATTAAGAGTGGATGGTGTTTGAGTGTCAGTCCAACACAACACAGCGTCACAGAGGAGGATATGGAGAAATGTGAGCACACACTCACACACAGATGTGGGTGTACACACATGCTCTTGTCTCTTTTTGTCTGTTTGTGGCTCTCTTCCTCTTCTCTGTTCTCGCTCAGGCACACAGAATAATTGATATTACTTTCACTATTATATTTCCTTCATCCTGTAGATTCTGAAAGTTCGGCAGCTTAAATATCATTTGATGTTGTCAAGATAACAGATAACAAAAAGTACAAGCTTGTCTGCTAAACACATGAGGGTGATTCAGAGGGAGTGGAGAATATGAGAGTATGTATGAAGACAAGCCACATTTGCATTTCCACTTCTGAAACTTTAAACACAAGCTTGTTTTGAGGAGCAAATCTCTAGAGTGAGATATTTGCATGAGATATTAACTTCAATATTAAATACAAATGTGGTCCTGTGGTGGAAACTAAGTAGAATTTCACAAGTACTGTACTTAACTTGCACTGTGTCACCTTTACTTTTTACTCCGCTACGTTAATTCCACAGCTATCGTTACTAGTTTCCAGATTAGGATTTTACATAAAGCAATCATGTAATAAGTTTATAAAATAAAATCCACGCGCTGTTTGCATCTAGCTAGGGCCCTTTGTCACATTTTAGGATTCTGAGTTGTTTGCAGTTTTACCAAAGAGACCTTTCTCTTAACTTGTCACACGGTTTCATTTGAATAACTGCTTGAGGCATAAAGAGGTAAAATGATCCAAAAAAAGAAAGAAGTACATGAAATTGTAAAAATAAAAGATTTGTGTAGAACTTTTCCCTTCCGATTTATCTTGCGATCCCTTCGGTTGGGAACCAGTGGTGGAAACTATCCATATAACTACTTTATATACTACTGTATATATAAAGTAGTTGAAACTAGCTCCAGCAGAACCAGCTACAACAGTAAAAATGCTACTCACAAACTTTTGCTGATAGTACTGTACTTTTACTCACCCCATTAAGACCGGATGCAACATTTGCGTGGATATATAGAAATATGAATACAGGATTTGCAAACCTCCTTGCAGTGCAGTACTTTTAGATTCTTGTATTGGTACTTCCACTTAACTAAAATATGCGAGTAGTTCTTCCAACACTGATGTAGTTAACTTAAACTATATACTTACCTTTGAGACTGCATTTTAATTAATTATACAATGAAATACGTGAATGCACATTACCTTTATTTATTGCTGTTAGGCTTGAACTTATTGTATTTAATACAAAAATGGCTTTTAATGATTCCATTGCTCTCCCTTTTGCACTCTCTGCAATCAGTAAGGACATACCGTAGTAATTACATTATTGACTTCCATCCATCGTGCCATACCCTAGCTTTATTACAATCTACCCATAACCCAAAAAATCCAAACTGTCCCCGCCTTATTTCACCAGTTTAATGATAACTGTCATCTCATTGGATCAAACAGGAAAGCAAAGGGAAACAAGGCAATTAATGTAATACCTTCACGTTGTCCCTGGTTCCCAGCTTCTTCAGCAGCGTCTTAGCCTTCTGGAAGATCTGATCAGTCACATTATCCTAATGAAGATGAGGAAAACAAGAAAAAAAAAAAAAAAAAAACTGAGTTGGAGACTTAATTGGATACACTTGGAACACCACTACTGCTCTTTGAAATGCAAATCATGAGGCAGAGGGAGACAAGAATTAAGACTTCCGGAGAGCATTTGGGTGTGCTGAGCCACTTACAGACTTGTAATGTGCCCTCTGTTATTTTGGCTACTTGCGAGTTTGTTCCTCTTCTGACATTTCTGTTTTATTAAATAGTGTGAAATAATTAAAATCATGAGAAGATGAACATGAAAGGAAGATGCACAAGTGGCAGAAATTGCCTCATTTCCTAATGTACCAATCAGATGTAAGTAGTATGACTGTTGTGCAAAGTGTTTCATAAACAGATTGAAATGAAAATAACAGCAAAAAAAAGAAGAGTATAAGGCGTCTGCTGGGTTTTGTTGTGAGGTGGGAGATGAAAATGTCGGAGGGTAGACTGGACAGGTTGCATTAAAAATCCGCTCTACTCCACTCATGTCTCATGTGAAATGAGCCTTGGGATGAGGGCTTGAGATGACAGGCATGCATTTCCAAAGTGTCATGTCGATACTGTGGTGTTCAGCCCAGCACTGAGCACATTACATGTGTGATATAAATGCAAATGGACCTCCTGTTGGACCTGTCTTCATCATAGGACTATAGCAGAGGAGAGAAAGGGGGAATGGGGATGTGGCGTGGAGTGAGGGGAGGTCGGTGGAGGAAAAGTGCAGGTGACAACTGGGGAGAGAGGTGGGGGGTAGAAAAAATAAGAAGAGAAAAATCAAGAAAGACATCCCAAGAATGCAAGTGTGTACTCAATTGCAAGTGCTTGTTGGCTCTGAAAAAGGGAGTGTGGAAAGGAATAGACAGAAATCTCAAGCCCCCCCACACAGTTACCTAAGGACAAGGGACTGAGGATCCTTCTTACTTTTTCTATCCCACAATCCTTCACTCAGCCAATCCTACACCACATTGTGACAGTCTCAGAAATTTGGAAACATTTCAAGAATGTATTCAGAGCATTCCCTTTTTTTTTTTGCTGTGCCATATATCAGGTCTGCTCCTTTGGCATAATAATATGTTTACGCATCATTTCAATAACACAGCATGCACTCTTGATCTCTTTTCATATCACAGTGTGAAAGAAAAAAACCCGCCCCCATCTATGCTGACAGGAGTGTTTGTGTTAAATAACATCCCCTCAGTTCCAAGTCATTACCTATTCATACACCGGGCAGAGAACAGGACTCCTACTCTTGTCCGTAATGCTTCCTCCAGCAAAAGCAGGGAAATCTTTACGGTATTATGTGTTTTTACTTCACTCCGGTTTGCATCATGCCAAGCAGCAACGGGCAGCGCCAATGGGCGGCCATCCTGAGGATTAGCGGTGGCTGAAACGAGATGAGAAGTGGGCCAGCAGCTGCCTGGGTCTAATCCTTGACAAACTCCTCCCTGCTCAAGGACAATGACAAGGCTGGTTTGGCCAGTGGACCTGCCAGTGTCATGGCTAACGACACAGCAATAAAGCCACTCGAGTGTGTGGGGACTTTTTTTGGCGAGTATTCCAAAGTGGCCTGCACAGTTCAGTGGTCAAATGGCCTGTGTGACAGTGTGGTCACTTGGTATGTGGGACAGTGTGTTAATATATATATGTGTGTGTGTGTGTGTGTGTGTGTGAGTGTGTGAGTGTGTGAGAGAGAGAGAGAGAGAGAATATTGAAAACTTGGTTCATGGTTTGTTAAATCAAGGGCTTATTTCTCTGAATCATATAAATTATCAAACAAATGTTGTTTGAGAAGGTTTAATAAACATTTCAGGGAAATATAGACACATTAAAACCATCTACGTAAGACGCTATGCCATCTGAGATGCATTTTCTGACTTAAACAATTTCCAGCACGTATGCTTTCTTGTTCTCATCGTTCCCGTCATTTCTTGCAACACCGAACCCTATTTCTACCTGCTAGACAAAAGAAATGCAATTAAACAGAAATTTCAAAGCCCACTTCCCAGTCTGCGCAGGTGGCTCTGAGTGCAAAAACAAGCTACTTCCCGTTAACGTCTCACATCACAATGCCTGCCGAGCAGCAGAGACCCAGACATTTCCCAAGGACAGTGTAGCACTTTAATAACAAGGAATGCAGAGCTGGGACGGCTAATGCCCGGCCATTAGGGTTACATCACCGCCGCTGCACGAATTAAAGTCACATTAGCGTTGAGATCCCGGAGACAGAGGAGGGAGCCTGGGAAGAGATGAGACCGGAGACGCCGGAGGGCGAAGCAATGTGCTGATCTCAAAGCAGTTTGAACATCCAAAGTTTGAAATGTTAATGAGAGACTGTGTGCAGAGAGGCTGAGAGAGAGATGCACGGAGGGGACAAGTGAGTTGGTATAAAGTTCAGGAAACACTGCTAGAGTAAAAGTGTATGCAATGTTTCCACATGAATTGGATTGCGCTAGATGAAGTAGATTACATTAAATACATTCGAAAGTGAAAAGGTTTGCACGGTTTTGTGTGAATGCATGTTCCTGTGCAGTGAAGGCCTAGATTCCTCGATATATTCATAGCAATGCACAGACAATCACAGCTTGTTGCCAAGGACACTCAACAAAGTGGATTTAAAGAATCTAAACCTCCTCATCTTTGCTTTCATTCTTCTCTCTCAATCAGACAAAAATTCCACGGGGTCCAAAGGTCCCCGATAAATAACATCTTCTGTACCCAAGATACAAAGCTAACAAAGAATGCCATGCTCCAATTAGAAGCCGCTTACTCAAAAGACGACTGGCAAACCACTGCCTTGACAGGAGAAAAGCGGATTCTGAACCACTTCTTCAGTCACAAGTCTCGTCTAAACATTGTTGAAGGAGTTACAAAACAACAGGTACAACGGCTCCAAGTTTGATTCCTATATTTATGTAGGTTAATGTGTGTCAAAGCAGTGCCAGGTAGAACAAGAAGTTCAGTGCAAACATACTGTAACATCACAAAACAATATCTGGATGGAGCCATACAGATACATCCAACAACAATTTGCAGTACACTAAAAAATACTAAGATTCTACAGCCACACCTCTGTGGGGCTGTACTTAGACACGGTGTTGCGTTAGGCTAAATGCTAACAAATCTTAGTTCAATAAGTTAGCATGCTGGCTCACCAAAGTAATTAGGATTCCTCCTCTCAGGCCCATTGTGTAAAATGTCATGGCGATCCACCCAACACGTGTTGAGATATATCAGTTTGGACCAAAGTAGGGGCCGACCTACAGACTGACCGACAGACTGACATCCCTAGTGCCACTGGCATGACTGAAAAACTAAAATTAAAATTTTAAAACCTCATACTGTAAAAGTTGTATTTTCTTGGTTGAGAGATGACATTTTGCTAAAATGTGGATGTTTTGATATATCAAACTCAAAAACTTCTGTCAGCGGCTTCAGATAATAGGACCCATTTGACAATATTTAACAAAGCTCAGACTTAAGGATCAACACGGGCATCACAAAGACTTCAGGGGTCTTTGGAGTTGCCTCTGGTCCATTCAAATAATCATGTGGTATCAACAGGTTTGACTCTGTGAATGCCAATATTTATTACGGACCTGAAATGAACTGAACAGGTCTTTAAGATCACTGAATGCAACTTCAATTGCTCCCTCAGTCAGAAGGACTTGTGAGTTGACCGCTCCGACAGAGATCCCTCCGTACCTGAAGTGGCAGAAAAACATAAAGAGAGGAAGGTTCAAGTGGAAGTTAGAGCATATGAGCATTTTTACACTTTCTACGCATAGCCACACACAAGATACAGATAAACAGTAAAAGCAGATATTACTGTGGAAATACAGACATGAACAATATGTTCTATAAAAATGACCAAACATTCATAGGGTTGAACAAACACATCAACCTAATGTTTATAATTAATCATATCTCTCACTGAGAGTTTTCTCTCAATGTTTTCATACAGTAAAATGACAGGTTAAGAGAAGCATATCAAAGGGTAGCCCAGCAGGATTTGTCAAATGATGACAACTGCATAACATGTAGGGATGGAAATGGAAGCACAGCATGTAGGGTTTTGTCCTTTCATTCATTTTACACTCAGCTGACCTTCTGAAAGTGGATGCACCAACACCACAACAGCAGCCCAGGTAGTAATTTGGCTCTCTTTGTGTCAAAACAAAAAGCGCCTGAGGAAAGTCACTAGTCTCTGAAGTGCTACCAGATACGTGAATGCACTTTGATACCCGGATTCAAAAAGCACTTAAATGCTGCAGCATATGGAAAAAAAAATCCACTGGATTGGATGTTGATCTTGACAACATTCACGCTGACGTGTTACCTTGTTTTACCGTAGTGTTCAAAAGTCTTGACCAAGAAGTCCGTCATGTTCCTTCCAGTTAAATTCAACAGTGTGTCTGTTGTGTTCTGGATCCTCTGTTAAAAACAGAAAAACGTCAAAATGTTAGGACCCATAAAGAAAATACACATTATTGGCTTACCATTTGTTATCTGTGTTTTTGTGACCTTGATCTTAAACCTGAATAATTGTGGGAGGTTTTTGACACTTGGGGGCATAATACTGACAACTTATTGCATTACAAATTTATCACGGTGAACAAGTTAGCAACCAGTTGCCTATTTTCATATTAAACAGTCAAGTCATACAATGTTACCACATAAATATTGCTTAGAGCAGCTTTAAGTTTAACCAGCAGAAAACCTTTTCAAAACACTTTTCTAGTTTCTCAAAATGCAAGGTACATACATACATCTATGAGGTGCAGTGCCTTTTCTCATACTGTTCTGGAAGGATTCAAAACCTTTGCAAATAGCACTTAAATGTGCCTCTGTGTAGTGTAATCATGAGCAGGAAGGCTGACCACAGCTGGCGCAAGTGTTCAGCCACCCATAAAAAGTAATCAAGTTGATGCAAAATCAACAAAACTTCAGCACAAGTACATTTTGCAGGTGATATCTGTTCACAGCACCGTGGAACACATTCTCTCAACCGAAATCATAATAGTCAATTAAGCCTAGCTATGGGAAGCCCGGCTAAAATCTAGACCCCCGCCACAGCTGCAAAAGCTGCGTCTAATGTCAAAGGACCCTAATTAGGTGCCCTTCTGTGGATAAATGGGTACGTTCAAACATCCAATTAAAGGAGGGTGCGACAAACCGCTATGAATACACTCCATGATATGTAGACTGATACTACCCAGTATACACACACACTCACGCCGACATCAGGCTGTGTTAGCACTGCTTATTTAGAGAGGTACCACTATAATAATTAGCAGAGTGATCCTTGATAAAGTGCAACTGAGACCCCCGAACTGCAAAACAATTTACCAATGTACCGCCTAGTTGGTTACCTAAACTTCGGTACTCACAGCTTGATGTGCAAGCTTTGGGTACACATGGTGTGATGGTTGATCGGTTGCCTATGTGTGTCAGTTACCTTGTGTGTCTTCATCACTTATAACATACAGTAGATGTTTATGAAGGAGTAGATATCCAGGTATCAGTTGGAATGTCCTTTCATTCCTGGGTCCAAAACTCCCTTCAGAGATAAAACTCTCTCTGTTTGGGTTTTTTACGGTGCATGGCGGTGTCATTCACGGGGTACAGAAGTAGCAGTAAAGTGAAGAGGAGATGAGAATAAGATGAGGGAAAACAAGATGGAGGAGAAGAATACACAGTCGCTTAGAGAAGTCACTAAAAACAAATAAGAGAAGAAAGCAGAGCAGTAGTGGATAGAGAATAGAAACATAAGTAAAAAGAGCAGAGGAGGAAAGAGAAGAAGAGGAGGAGGAGAACTCAAATCATAAGGCAAAGAACAAACAGAAGGAGAAAACAGGGGAAGAAGAGGACCCATCTGGCTTATGAATCAGAGATAAGGAGGACGAACGGCACAGCAACCTCAGCTTATCTCTGAACAAACATGCTTCTCTTTCAAAAAGCCACAGGAACTCGGAAACAAACAAAACCAAAAATAAGAGCTTTTACGCTCCACCGTGTATACCCAAGCATACTGTCAGTGTGGGTCTAATTATTTTGGCCTTGGTCCACATCCCCCATCAAAAAGACGGAAATGGGAACATTACATGATTGTGCAATACCTGGGCCTGCATCTCTTGTTCATTACCTGGGAACAGCTTTGGTGTGCATGGCTTTCTGTACATAACATCAGTTCACCAACACACAGTGGCGGCTTGATAGCTGGGGAAGCAAACACGGGTGAGGAAAATGTAAACTAAGGAGTAATCAAATCTGTTGAATGAGCTGGCATACTCCAGCACTGGCGAGATAAGAGACTGTGCTGTGTTCATATTAATCTTGGCACTGTTTATATGGAGCTGTACCTCTAAGGTGAAATTCTAATTTCATCTAGTGTGCACAAAGAAAAGCAATCTCGGGAAACCTGGATGTTTTTATAATTAAACATGTTAAATGTGTACCGTCACTTGTCCTCTGACTTGTTTTGCATGTGGTGATCAGGTTAATTGTGTTTTCATGCAAAACAATATGTTGTTATGTTTGTACGTGCAAAGTTGTTTTTCAATCATTAAACTCATTATAACACGATGAGTTGGTAGTGGAAGTGGCAGGTGGCCTATTGTGTAATTGCGTGTCGTTGCGTGTATTTCAGGAGCTGCTTTCATTGAGGTGTGTGATTATGTCCGGTATGGTCACAGGCCAGCAGTCATTTTAAAATGAGCCAAAGAATACCACCAAGCACTCTGGGTTGGGTTCTAAACGTGCATTTACTAACCCACAACAAAAAGCTACCCCGGCTATTCTGTCCCACTTCACGAGAGATTGAGTTCCCCACATCCACGCGCTGTGACAGATTTTCATCTGGACCCCTTCTGTTCTGTTTAGCCACAACAAAGGGAAACCACTGCCTCATCCAGCCTTTGCCTCACCTCGCAATTCAATGACCATTCTGCTTTTGTCTTCGAGCATCTCTTGCGTTCTGCTGAGAGGGTGGCTCTGGACAGGTCGTTTTACACTAAAATGGATGTGCCGGTGTTGGGAGTCAAAATGACAAATCAACAGGGCCTAGCAGAGAAAGGATATGTCAGCCTGGTGTGTACGCCACAACAGCGAGTATGGAATGGCGGGGTTTGAAGCGGATCTACTTTTAGTTGGATTTGTTCTTTGCCAACAGCTGGTGTTGGAGATAAGTTCACAGATTCATAATGGTTTCATTTGACATGAACACAAGGTAACATAAGATAGCAATAATATGTCAGTCCTGTTGATTTTATCTTCTGAATTTAAACTAATATTCTTTTCTAAACAAATAATCTTCCTGAAAGACTTACTTACTGATTATGCAATTTCTCAAACCAACAAACTAAACTAGATAACTGTAGTTGTATTTCTCATCCAGAACTCTTCCCCCCTACACACACAAATTGTAAACCAACGCCCAACTTCAATACCCTGATAGATGAGGCCAAGTAAAGTAATTTGCAAGCTGCAGTTAGGCCAGTCTCCAAATGATAAAGACATCAATCGTAATTTGGTGAACGAGGCGGCTTTAACAATTCCTCTGCACGCATTACGTCCTATTCATCTATGAAGGTTAAATATCACCAGTGAATGAGAGTCAATACCTCAGAATTGATAATGGTCTTACTGTTGCCTGCCATTTCCATGGAAACAATGATTTCACACTACCTCCTGTAGTGATGTGTCCCATGTTTTTTTCTCTCTCGTCTTTTCTGTAGTTTCTCAAGGGCATATTCAGAGGATGGGCAGAATAAAAGATAAAAAAGAAAATCTAGTGTGAAGCTGGTACACTTTGTCATGATTTATTCAACAGGGGAAGCTTTCAGGTCAAAGGGAATACATCCTCACAATGTGCTCTGCCTCTGTGGGTGGTCTCTGCCTTGGACTTTCATTAATTTATGGCCCCCTGTGATGGACCACAGTCTACAGGTAAGCAATGCAGCATGTGTGTGCATACATTCCCTTGCATATAAACATACATACTGCTAAGTGCACGTGTGTGTTTAACAGCATGTCATATTCATGTGTTCGCATCTGTCATACTATTTATTCAGACTCTATCCATCCATCCATCCATCCAACCATCCATCGTCAACCACTTATGCTGTGTACAGGGTCGTGGGGTATTCAGTCTCCATGCTGTTTAAATGGGCATGCAAAGGACCCAGGCCAGAAATGTGGTAAGGTGAGCTACCGGGGCACCCCAATCACTTTCATTTATAAAGAAACTAGACTAGTAGCAGGGTGATGGAGCAGTGGATAAGACGCATAGCTTCGGTGTGGGAGACCCGGGTTCAACTCCCCACTGTGACCCACCAATGTGTTCCTGAGCAAGACACTTAGCCCCTAGTTGCCAGAGGCGTGCGACCATAAATAGCAATTGTAAGTCGCGTAAATGTAGTACACTGGTGAAGAAGGGTCTTTTCACTAAGACTTTAAAAAAAGGACCAGGAACAACCATTTCACCTCAAAACCCCACAGGAATGCACACATTATCACAGTGGTATAAATCTTTCAAGACTTCAGATGGTGAAATAAACTATGCGTTACAAAAAAATATACTGTGTCACAAAAACTGACCAATGCCAATTAAATAAAGTGTTGAATTATGCATAACAGAGAATTGTGACTTTGTGTACGCCTCACTTGTCTTCTGCTATATTATCCTCTTGCAGGGGCTATTTATCCTAAATTGAAAGTTCCTTTAACCACAACAGGAGATAACTGGTCATTATCTTGTTGCATGATAATAACTCAATGTTCTCAAGGTTGTTTCTACGTACAAATGAGAGTCCACTTGATATAATTTTACAGGATGTGGATTGGAACAAAATAAGATGTTGTAAATAAGGAGAAATGATGCAAGTAAATGTAACAAGATGTCTGCAAGAATTGGCCTTTGTAAATGGTCTTTTTACTGAGGCTAAGTGTACTAAAAGTACCAGCCACTTACAGCATAACACATTAAAGTAGAAATCCAGTAAAGTAGCAAAGTAGCAGGCAATTCATAAAATAACAGAACAAGATTCAGGCCGAGAAGTACCTATAATGAAAACAAGAGTGAGGCTGTTTTAAATGGAAGAAGCAGGTGGAGAAAAAGAACAACATAAAAAAGAACGTCAGAAAGAAAGACCTTGATGACCTAGTGGGGTACTGGAAAGATACAAAGATACAAGAAGCGCCTCAACAAATCGGTGTCTCTTTGACAGAGCTGTCATAAGACCGAACGTCTGTGAAAGGAAAAGGTTGCAGAAAGGGCACTTCTCTTGTTTGACTGTCTCAACAATCATCCTACAACATGATACCTGGACAGTTGCTCCTTTAATGTGGCAATGGATGGCCTTGTCACTTGAAGGAGCATACAGCAAGACTCACACAAGTTCAACGAGGCATTACACAGCTGTGTAGGGTGTGAAATGGCACATTACATAGCATGCAATGTTATATAGGGGAGGTATAGAGAAAGAGAAATGAAAGAGTGGCAGACGAGTGCTGCAGTTTCAAACTGTGTTACTGCATGACCTGCTGGTTGGAAATCATTGACTTTGTAGAGTCTTTCTTTTATTTGGCAGTCTCATTTGTCCTTACGTATGTCAAATGCTCAAGAAGGGAAATGCCATGGCAATTATGAGACAAAATCATTTTAGATATATCTGTATGTGACTGTGTGAGTATTTTCTTAACTGGGCCAGAATATCTCTTTTTAACAGTCACTCACTTCCCTTAACAACTGCTGTTGAAAGAAATTCATAACCGCTTGGCAAATTGAACCGACTGTTTAAACTTATATCATAGACATATAAGACACTTTTAAAAACTTGTAAGGCATTTTTAACCACAGTGAAGCATAAATTTAAATCTGTGTATTGTGTAATTTGATTCTCCGCTATGCATGCCATTCATATTTTATTGCTATTTGGCACATTTTCCATAAAAAGAACCCAAGTAAAAAGGTTTAAGAAGTTAGGAATCAGTGAGCTGACATTCATTTTCACCCATGTTATAAAACACAACCAACGTGTCTGTGCCATCATGCACTATTTACACAGAAAATACACAGGATTTGCTGCCACACTCTCTCACTTCTGCAATCCAGTTATACAAAGGCTATCCACCAGCCCACAGTCCAGTTTGTGTGAGTTATCGCCGGTTCGAATCCAGCACGGACCGTTGCCAAAGGTGCCCTTAAGCAAGGCCCTGAACCCCTAACTGCTCCCTGAAAGAAAGCTATCCGACCTGCACAATGAAAAGAGAAGCGTACCACCAATGAGCAGAGACTGCTAGTTTCTATGTAAAACAAAGCAAAATGTGCACAAACTGTGAGTTAGCTACTGTATGAATGCAATGCTGTTTCACAGCCTAATCTCAGGTATCAGACATCAGAACTCCGCTCCTGGCCTCTAAACTACAACAAACAATTTGTCAACCATTCTAAGACTCCAAGAGGAAATAAAATATTGACAGATTTAGCTGGGGTTAGTAATGAGACATTCAAATTCAAGCCTCTTAAAATGCAAGCATAAAGCCTGAGTAAACAGACAAAGCCATCTCTAATAAAATAACACAGGAGTGGCGGTGGCAGCTTTTCCATCGAGTCTCTGTCACTCTCTCAAGCTTAGATTTTTAAAACTGTTTAGCCCCAAATGAGGTACTACTTTTCTTTCATCTATTGTGATGGCTTCAGTCAGCAGGTGGTGGCTGGTAGGCAGGGATGTGGAGTCTCTAACTTGCCCATCGATCCAGGCCTGGATCAAGCCTCTTTAGGTCACGCCGTGCAAAATTTCCCCTAGCTGCATGTGGCCATGTATATTGTTAAAGTAATGGTCTATAAAGGATCGGTATTGACTTCTGGAAGGTGAGACATGCAAACCTCCCGGGACTCATTGTGTGAGCAGAAAAAGGAGAGGTCATTTGCAAAGTCTCTGATGGCAGTGCATGCAAAAAAAATGTCCTAAAAGGTGCTACAAGGTGAAAGGTTGGCATGGACCTGAAAGAGTAGGTATGGGGAACAAGCTAAATTACTGGCAATGGCCAATTCAGGTATTTTCAGTGGAATCAATTTTGGCTCTACTTTCATGCATGCACGCCAGTTCACAAAAGGCAAGGCTGATTTACATTTTGCAATGCAATGCAAATTCCTTGTTAGTAAGTACCTTTACATTTCCAAATCAAAATGATGCTGACTGGGACTTTCAAACTGCAACCCAAAAGCTCCTATGAGAAGCATTTTTTATTGTGCTGTTGTGTCACTGATTTATTTTTTATTTCTTAGATTTATCATTTCATTCTACTCTCTTGCTGCAGTATATCCCACTGTGACAGACACACAGTAAGTGTACACATTTTAGGAGTACCCCATACCCAGTACCACTGGTTTTGGCAGGGTGTTATGGTCTTGCTCAAGGGACCTCGGACAGAGACCGACACAGTGGCTGCATCAAATCTATGACCTTAAAGTCACATAGTGGTGGCCCTGACTACCATGCCACCCTCCTACCTAGAGGCACGAGCTAAGCGACTAACCTGAGGCGGAGGGAGTCCTCCTGCACCGAGTGGACAGTCAGGTAACATTATTGTCCGTTGCGGAGTGCTGCACTGACAGGAGGGGGAGGGGTTAGACATGCTCCAGTTCCCGTTGAGGAAGATGTCAGTGACGGACTGATCCACGGATGGAGTGAACCAATCAGAGCCACTAGAAGAACACGGCAACTTCCTAAGAGAAAACAATAGAGGAAATCCACGTTTTTAATTGGTAATAATGACTCCCGCCACCCACATCTGCTGAAAAACATATGCACATATGCTCTCTAATCTTAGCCATAATTGTATTGGTTGTCTAGCATGGTTAAGAAAAACACTTTTGATAAGTTACGAAACCAGTAAAGCTTAATAAGTATAATACAATGAGCGTGGAAGGAGGATCAGAATAATGTGACTGACTATTGTTTGATATCGGAAGGGTTATTTTGTACCCACTTAGAATGAACAATGTGAGCCCCGCTTAATATATATTTTAAAGACTACTGGATGATACCTCTGATTTAAAATAAAATGTGGTCTGTGTTTGAAGACCTTGAAGCACAGTAAGTCGCTCATGGCCTTTGCGCTGCACAAGCACTGGTGAACCATGTGGCCTCCAAGCTCAGAAATAGTAATAGTAATTACTGTACTGTAAAGAGGTGTACATTATTCAACTTAAACGGACTAGGATGATCATTTGCTTTTCAAAACCATGAAGAGGGTCCATTTCCAATGCTCTGGGTTACATGGCTGCCTGACATCTTGTTTTATTTCCGTTGCAAGATTTCTTGAAGGAGGCACATACATGCATGACTCCATGTTACTAGCCACACATTTACAGCTTGCAAAGCTTAACAGTTTAACCGTTTAGCACGACTGCACATGCACACACTAACGCTACTCTTCTGGCATCCCGTGTACTCAAGAAACACTTACGGTATTGGGTCTCCATTCATGCAGCGTGTCCCAAAGCCAGGCTTGTTCACCAAGGTTTCCACCACCTGAGACACCTCCGCATTATCTGGCCCATCGTTGCTGTGAATATAATAAATACAGACACACATTCAAACATTTCAGTGTGCAATAAGATTACCAGTTGGACCCCTTACAGTAGGTCCACATGTCACTTAAGTTCGTGAGCATCAGACCATCTGTCACAATGTCAATAAAACAGAGCAAAAAGCATTAATTTGGGTGTTGTGTTCTGACAAAAACTTAAAAGGAAAACGAATAAAAAGCTTGGACCAGGGCCCTTTTCGTAGAGACTTAGTATAAAACATGAAGTTGCCAACTAAAACTTAAAATGTGACACAGGCTTAAACAGTGACACTAGGCTGTAGCATTGATTGGTTCAAGGCAGCTTAGATTTAACACTAGAGGACAACCTGTAGCCTGATTTACAATAAAATCACCTCTGGACATTTAAAACAGATACCAATCAGAATCTTGGTGGTCATGACCAATAATCGGCTAAGAGCTACAGTTATTCCATTGGTTGATAGAGTCAAGAGACTCTCTAATGGAATCAGTTTACAGAATGACCTGTTGTAGGAAATATGATGATGGTAAAAAATTTAAATTGTACACGCAGAACTGGGCCTCTGACTCCTAAAACAAGCTCTGTAGTATTCAGAGAAAAACCGGTAACACTTTCTATGAAGGTCATCGTTATAATGACTTATGCATATATTTATAACACGATATAATGAGTCCATAACACATTATAACAACTGCTATGATCACTTACAAACATGCATTAGGCGCATTAGCAAAGTTCATAACGTATTATGACCTTTTGATTTAATGTTTTATAACTAATAGTAATACCAGTTTATATCAATGCGCGGCAAGAATCTCCGACCATGTTCCATAACACATAACCATCGACTCTGCCTCGTTATGAATACACTTTAGTCACAATTTACAATTAGTGATATAAAATGGAATATAGCTTATAGTAATGTTTAATGTTATATAGCACGTCTTTGTTTGGTTAAAGTGTTAAAATATCTATCCCTGTATAATATATTACAGGTGGACATAATACCATATGAACTAAGTATAAGACCTTATAACACGTAATTGTTTGCTTTAAAGTAAAGTGACACATTTTGCGCAGCAAAACAATTTTTATTTATGTTTCTTCACTTTATGAACAATCTGTATGGATTTTTAACATTTTGCAGTTTAGCACAAAAACACAACATAAATATAGCCGCAAGCGGCGATTCGCGGGTTCATACCTTTTTTCCCCCCCAATATCGCCATCAAAATAATTTCACACATACGGTTCAACATTGTTATAAAACATGTCCTGTAAGTTTTGTAACAACTGGACAACCATTTTCTGATCTATAGCTTGATTTGTATCATTCCACATCCAGTTACGATGCATTTAAAGCGCCACCTAGTGGTCGATTTGAATGAAACTTTCAAGGAATATTTCCGGCACTCATGTGGACATATCCTGTGTGTTTTGTGGTGATTGGACCAACGGTTGTGGATCTTTGTCTATTTATGTCCTGCACCACACCCCTTTACACATTTTTTGGTCAATATCTTGAAAAGGAAAGGAGCTATCACCAAGCTTTACACAACTTTATATACGCTAAGGCCAATGATGATCCAGAGAAAATTTGGTGGCAATTGGAGCTATGGTCTAGGAGGAGATGTAAAAAATGTGTTGCATTATGGCAAGCGGCCATAAAAATCCTGTTTTAATGTGTTATGTATCTGTGTGTGTTCTTCAAATACGCTAGTTGACCTTTTCCTTAAAAAACAACTACAGCTTTTATTTGTAGGAGAGCACTGACTGAAAAGAATAAAACGTTTACTGGGAACAAGCCCACTCAGGATTACAGACATCAGGGAGCATTAATATTTTTCTTTCTTATGAGACTATATAATAAATTAATTGAAATATACACTATGTATATACTAGTATTATTAACCATACTATTTCATTAAAATGGTTTGAAAATATAGATGCCAGTAAAACTACAATACAATACTCTCTCTTGCTGCTATGTTTCTAACATGTCAACAAACAGCATGGCTCCACAAAACACAGAGAGAGAGAGACAGAGAGAGAGAGAGAGAGCGAGAGAGACAGACAGAGAGCGAGAGAGACAGAGCGAGAGAGACAGAGACAGAGAGAGACAGAGCGAGAGAGACAGAGACAGACAGAGACAGAGCGAGAGAGACAGAGACAGACAGAGACAGAGCGAGAGAGACAGAGACAGACAGAGACAGAGCGAGAGAGACAGAGACAGAGAGAGACAGAGACAGAGACAGAGAGACAGAAACAGACAGAGACAGAGACAGACAGAGAAACAGAGACAGAGATACAGAGAGAGACAGAGACAGACAGAGACAGAGCGAGAGAGACAGAGACAGAGACAGAGAGAGACAGAGACAGAGCGAGAGAGACAGAGACAGAGACAGAGAGAGACAGAGACAGAGACAGAGAGACAGAAACAGACAGAGACAGAGACAGACAGAGAAACAGAGACAGAGATACAGAGAGAGACAGAGACAGACAGAGACAGAGCGAGAGAGACAGAGACAGAGACAGAGAGAGACAGAGACAGAGCGAGAGAGACAGAGACAGAGACAGAGAGAGACAGAGACAGAGACAGAGAGACAGAAACAGACAGAGACAGAGACAGACAGAGAAACAGAGACAGAGATACAGAGAGAGACAGAGACAGACAGAGACAGAGCGAGAGAGACAGAGACAGAGACAGAGAGAGACAGAGACAGAGCGAGAGAGACAGAGACAGAGACAGAGAGAGACAGAGACAGAGACAGAGAGACAGAAACAGACAGAGACAGAGACAGACAGAGAAACAGAGACAGAGATACAGAGAGAGACAGAGACAGACAGAGACAGAGCGAGAGAGACAGAGACAGAGACAGAGAGAGACAGAGACAGAGCGAGAGAGACAGAGACAGAGACAGAGAGAGACAGAGACAGAGACAGAGAGACAGAAACAGACAGAGACAGAGACAGACAGAGAAACAGAGACAGAGATACAGAGAGAG
>NC_060161.1:18253864-18363412 GCF_021292245.1 Micropterus dolomieu | reverse complement strand
GAGAGAGACAGAGACAGAGACAGAGAGAGACAGAGACAGAGCGAGAGAGACAGAGACAGAGACAGAGAGAGACAGAGACAGAGACAGAGAGACAGAAACAGACAGAGACAGAGACAGACAGAGAAACAGAGACAGAGATACAGAGAGAGACAGAGAGACAGAAACAGACAGAGACCGTTTATACTCCTGGCTCCTTACCTTTCATCCAGCGCAGCCAGCCGCCATATTGGCGTAATAATCGCGGATAATAAAGCAGCATGAAAGCGGCTACATGACAACAAGCGCAATCCATAGCCTAGTATCAACCGATCCAGCACAACAGTTTGTCCCATACACGGAGCAGCAGCACACAGTCACGTTGATTAACGATGCTTCACTCACCAAAGCAGGCTCACTTCAGCAGAGAGGCGCAGCGGCTGCTTTTCCTCTGGCCAAACTTCTGGAGGACTGAAGTTTTTCAGAGAGCCCGCAGACTCGTTGCGGCCCCGCAGTGATGTTTAACATTTTCCACAGAGTTTAATAAACATTACGATCAGACCATCACTGCACTCATAGCGGTTTCCTCCACCTGTTTGTTCGGCAGCCATGTTTAACCCTTTAAAGTAAGCTCAGTTTCACAGCATCGTCCAGATAACTCCCGCTGGTGTCATGTTTTGCAATCCTCTCAGAAAGATGAAGATGAAGACAGGTACAGGATGGTCTCCCTCAAAGCCAGTCAGTGAGACAGTGTCCGTTTAACTGCTGTTAGCGATGTTGCTAACCTGTTGCTATCTGCAGACTAGCACGGCTCTCAGACAGTAAAGTACACAAAACTGTGTAGCAGAGTGACAAATTTATTATAAACCAGCCAGGCTACTGACTGTTTGTATAATTATTAAATTACACCTTTCTGTCTGCTGCAGCTTGTGGTTAAGTTACCTCCAGAGAAAAACACACGCTGGAAGCAGCAGGCTGACTCGTAGCTCTGCTCCCTGCCCGTCGGTCACAGCTCAGGGTCAGAGGTTACCCTCTTAAAGTGACAGAGCCTGATATGACAACACCTACATGCTGCTAAGACATTTAAACTTTTTAAAACATGAATGACATAATATCAGAGCTTTATTTGCCAGGTATGTGTGCACATACAACGAATTTGACTCTGGATTGTACATTGCTCACCATGCACTTACTTATACAATAATACAATAATAAAATCAAACGCAGGCTACAGTATAGAGAACACATATATGCACACTATAAACAACAACAATAAAGAAAGACTGAGACAATAGTGCAATAAGCAGAGTGCAAAGGATGCAGGAGTAAATTATTATTACCATTATTATGTACATGTTCGAGGTGGATGTGATATACAGGTACACATTCATGAATACATGTACACAGTGCGATGGAGCATAGTGCAAAGGATGCTGGATTGAATAAGTATTATGTGCAGGTGTTATGTACTTGAGGTAGGTGGGTTTGGTAAACAGTATATACAATATGACAATATAGCAGTATGAAAAGTGTGAGCAGCACTGAGATAGAGAATGATGAATAAATAATAATTGCTAACCAGTAAACAGGTGGCTGATTAGAGACAGAGGGGGCAGAGTGGGGGGGGCTCCTCCTGAAGGCCTCGATCATCTCCACAGTTTTGAGTGTGTTAAGCTCCAGGCTGTTGTGACCGCACCAGAGAGCCAGCTGATCAACCTCCCGTCTGTAAGCCGACTCGTCACCGTCCCAGATGAGGCCGATGACCGTTGTGTCATCAGCGAACTTCAGGAGTTTGACAGATGGGTCTCCTGAGGTGCAGTCGTTGGTGTAGAGGGAGAAGAGCAGTGGGGAGAGCACTCACCCCTGGGGAGCACCAGTGCTAATAGTCTGGGTGCTGGATGTGATGTTCTCCAGCCTCACCTGCTGACTCCTGTCAGTCTCCTGACTGAGTTTGTGATCCACTGACAGGTGGAGGCTGGCACAGTGAGCTGGGTGAGTTTGGTGCTGAGGATTTCTGAGATGATGGTGTTGAACGCCGAGCTCAAGTCCACGAACAGAATCCCTGCATGTGTCCCTGGAGAGTCGAGGTGTTGCAGGATGTAATGCAGTCCCAAGTTGACAGCATCATCCACTGACCTGTTAGCCCTGTAGGCAAACTGAATGGGTTCCAGCAGGGGGCCTGTAATGTCCTTCAGGTGGGCCAACACCAGTCTTTCAAAGGACTTCATGACAACAGATGTCAGATCGACAGGCCTGTGGTCATTTTATCCAGAGATGGAGGGTTTTTGGGGGACCGGGATGATTGTGGATCATTTGAAGCAGGAGAGAACTTCACACAGCTCCAGTGAACTGTTGAAAGATCTGTGTGAAAATGGGGGCCAGCTGGTCCGCACAGATTTTCAGGCAGGATGGAGACACACTGTCTGGCCCATATGTACAGTATTAAGAATTGCGCTTGTAGCGCCCCCTAGGGACGTATGTACATCATACTGTCCAGGTATATCCGGGGTACCTATCTGAACATATCCTGTGAGTTTTGTGATGATCGGCCCTACGGTTGCTGATTTGTGGTCATTTATGTCCAGAGCCACGCCCCTTGCAAAGTTCATTGGTCCATATCTTGAAAAGTAATTCAGATATCGACAAGCTTTATTAAATTTTTAATAGGCTTGATCCAATGATGATTCACTGAAAATTTGGTGGCAATCGGAGCTACCATCTAGGAGGAGATGTCAAAAATGTGTGTGGCCGATTGGGTTCATATTTCTATGGAAGCTGATGAGCATTTCCAGTTATTCCCCCAAGTTTCATGTTTCTCCCTCATTCCAGCTCACGGGAATTTGAGCTACGAGGTATGAACCCTAATTACATCAAGGAAACTCTTTCTCTGGGTGGTGAAAGATCGCTCAAGAGAAGACCTGTTGCCAACCATAACATCATGCAAGAAGAGGCTCAGATGTTTTCACAGATGAAAGGCGAGCCTATGGACAGGCCCTAACACATGCAGTGGACAATTAAAGACAACCGCTTCACAAAACGTATCAAAGGACGTTTAAAAGTAATTTAATGGGAATACTGTTTGGGCAGTAGGGATGAGAATCTCTTGGCACCTCACGAGTATTTGATTACGATTCAGAGGGCGGCGATCTATTTTGATGCATCTTTTTTTTCTATGTGAGTTCTGGATAATTACTAAGAATTTCATTTGCACATTAAAATCCTAAAGAAACGTCTCCTCAATTGGTTAAAAGGACTACTTTACATCCCTGATTTACTTTACTAGCCTCAGCTCCTCCTGGTCACCAGTGTCCTTCCTTTAACAATCAGCTGTCAGACTCCTCTGAAAACTAAAATATAATTTAACTATCAGGATGTACAGTATGTGAACTGGACACCAGTTTAGCTTGAACCTGATGTTCTCATTCCTCGACAAGTTAGGTAGTAATGAGAAATTACTAATTTAGCTAACGTTACATTGCAGCCAAAAAATAGAACAAAGTGCTTTAAAGGGCAGATAAGATACAGACTTAAGGGACACACTGTGACCTACACTGCACATGTTCTGCCAGACTGACAACTTACTAAGAAATTTAAATATTTTCCTCTGCTAACTTTCACCATCACGTTGTCCCCGTTCTGTCGCTCTCTGTCTCTCGCTGGCACACACACTGGCTTTGCACACACAGGAAGCCAAAACAGCGATAAGTGTTGCTGCACGGTGTGCCAGTGAAAATCAATAGTGTCGCGGTCATACTGATGAGCGTGTGAAATTTTAGTAGCGTGGTCATTCTTCCGGCACATTGACTGTATATAAAGGTCCTGTGTTATGCCGAGTTTTGCCTGCCTGCCGAGAATTGCATGCACCTCCAAATACTGCTTTTAAACGCTATAATATTCTTTGTGGGGTTCATCAATGGTGATAAATGATTCGAAGTATATATTTTATGAATGTTTAGAGTATTTAATATTTTAATAAACTTAATAGAAGTACCATTCCTTGAGATTCAGTAAATATATGTGGTGATAACCGCATTTAATCAATGAGCTCAGCAAAGTGTCTGAAAAGGACCTAAAGAGGTGGATGCATAATCCGGCAGAACAGATTTTGCAGGCCACTTGCCGAGATTTGCACATTCCGTCGAATACAGGGGCAACACTGGTCTCAGACCAGTAACAGGCCCAATCCCAATTTCCCCCCTCTCAGACTCACAGACATTGAGGCGCGTTCCCGGGAAGTCCATTAGGGCTGTCCCACTGTTGAACCGTCAAGTGCGCGAGGGCTCTCTCGCGGACATTTTGAGCCCTTTATAGACCCTTTTCGTAAGTCCGCATTTCTGCAAACTTTGGCTGAGGGAATTGGCCACAGTTCATAGCGGTATGACGTGAAACACAGGGGTTACCGGGGGAAGCCCGGAAGCGGGAGAAAAATAGAGAAGAATAAAACAGTAAACAAACAAACATCAACACCTACACTGATGTTAACATTGTTGTTTTCTTAACTTAAGATGGTGCATAGAACACATGAAGTCAGAGGAATGCAATCACCTTTTTATAACTGTAAGGATTATGAATGAGAGAGGTGAGCGGCAGAACGTGACGGTAAAAGTTAGCGGAGGAAGTTACTTAGTTGTCAGTCTGGCAGAACATGTGCAGTGTAGGTCACAGACGGTCTTAAGTCTGTTGTTTCCGCAACTGCTGAAAATATGAAGGCGGTTAGCGCTAGCAAACATGTCCCCTGTAAAGCACATTTTTGGTTGCAATGTAGCTGAATTAGTGTGTCATTACTACCTAACTTGTCGAGGAATGAGAACATCAGATTTAAGCTTAGCTTTTCAGAGGAGTCTGACAACTGATTGTTAAAGGAAGGACACTGGTGACCAGAAGGAGCTGAGGCTAGTAAAGTAAATCAGGGATGTAAACTAGTCCTTTTAAGCAATTGAGGAGACGTTTCTTTTAGATTTTAATGTGCAAATGAAATTCTTAGTAATTATCCAGAACTCACATAGAAAAAAAAGATGCATCAAAATGGATCGCCGCCCTCTGAATCGTAATCAAATAGTCGTGAGGTGCCAAGAGATTCTCATCCCTACTGCCCAAACAGTATTCCCATTCAATTACTTTTAAATGTCCTTTAATACGTTTTGTGAAGCGGTTGTCTTTAATTGTCCACTGCATCTGTTAGGGCCTGTCCATAGGCTCGCCTTTCATCTGAGAAAACATCTGAGCCTCTTCTTACTGTCTGAGCTTTTAAAAACAGTATCACAAATGAGAGTGTCCTCCAGCCCACTTGATGTAATACCTACAAAGTTTTTACTGAAAGTAATGGATTCTGTTGGGCCCCATTTGATCTCTGTTTTCAACAGCTCCTTATCTACTGGTTGTGTCCCTGATTATTATAAACGGCTTGCGTGAACCCACTTTTAAAGAAACCTGGTTTGTATCCCTCCCTCCCACAAAATTTTAGACCAATTTCAAAACTCCCTTTTATTGCAAAACTTTTAGAAAGAATTGTGTCCAAACAATTGTTCACTGTACTGGAAAATAACAAATTATTAGAAAAGTTTCAGTCTGGTTTCAGGAAATACCACAGCACTGAGACTGCCCTGCTTAAAGTCACCAATGACTTTTAATGTCTGCTGATGAAGGCATGTGCTCAGTCCTGGTACTCCTGGACCTTAGCGCTGCTTTTGACACCATTGATCACAACATCATGTTAGACAGACTGAGGCACTGGGTGGGGATCTCTGGTACTGCCCTAGAATGATTTTCATCCTACCTGTCAAATAGGAAGTTTTGCGTGTCTGTGAACAACTATGTCTCCTCGTTCTGTCCAGTTAAATATGGTGTGCCTCAGGGGTTGGTCTTAGGACCCATTTTGTTTTCCTTGTATCTGCTTCCCCTTGGACATATTATCCATAAACATGGTATTTCTTTTAATATTTATGCTGATGACACACAAATGTATGAATGCTGAGTTCACTTAACAACTGCCTTCGTGAAGTAAAAAAATGGATGTCAAATAATTTCCTCCAGCTGAACTCAGACAAAACAGAAATCCTGGTCATCAGGTCCCAGCAGATGGCAAAACAAATACTGCCATCTGCTGGTTCCCTAGTAAATCACATTAAGCCTGTGGCAAAGAACCTTGGTGTTTGGTTTGATAGTAATTTAAATTTCGAGCAGCACACCACAAAGCTTGTTCAATCATGTTTTTATCAACTTATATAGCAAAAATTCGATCTATGTTAACTTTTAAGGACACGGAGACCATTTTACACGCCTTCATCTCATAATGCCTGGATTATTGCAACAGCCTTTTCACTTGTTTAACCCAAAAATCTACGGATTGACTCCAGACTGTCCAGAACTCAGCTGCCAGGCTTTTAACCAGAACAAAGAAATATGACCACATTGCCCCTGTGTTAGCTTCATTACACTGGCTCCCAGTATGTTTTAGAATTTACTTTAAAATTTTATTGTTCACTTTTAAAGCTCTTCATGGCCTCTCGCCTTGTTATATTTCTGAACTTTTAGTTCCATACACACCAGCACGTACCTTGAGATCCTCGGGCAGAGGTCTGTTGTCTGTTCCAGAGTCTCGACTGAAAACTAAAGGGGACAGAGCGTTTGCTGTCAGGGCCCCGAGGCTCTGGAACAGGCTATACAGGCTATACTGCCCGAGGAAATCAGGTCGGCTGAGTCAGTGAACTCTTTTAAGTCCCTTCTTAAAACATACTTTTATAGGAGAGCCTTTCCCGATCTTATTTGACTTTATTTTATCCCTTTTATTTTATTCTATTTTATTTATTTTATATTTATCTTAAACGTGTATTTTGGTCTTTTCAGTGTTTTCTTGCTTTTATCTTGTATTGTTTTTTTGTATTATTGTCTTTTGGGTATTATTGTCTTTACACTTGTTAAAGCACTTTGTAACTTGTTTTTGAAAAGTGCTCTACAAATAAAGATTATTATTATCATTATTATTATTATTACATGATGTTCTGGTCGACAACAGGTCTTCTATTAAGCGATCTTTCACCACCTCGACAATGAGTTTCCTTGATGTAATTATGTTGTGTTTTTGTGCTAAACTGCAAAATGTTCAAAATCCATACAGATTGTTCATAAAGTGAAGAAACATAAATAAAAGTTGTTTTCCTGCGCAAAATGTGTCACTTTACTTAAAGCAAACAATTACGTGTTATAAGGTCTTTTATATATATATATATATATATACATACTTAGTTCATATGGTATTATGGCCATCTGTAATATATTATACAGGGATGGACATTTTAACACTTTACTTAAAGCAAACAAAGACGTGCTATATAACATTAAACATTACTATAAGCTAATATTCCATTTTATATCACTAATTGTAAATTGTGACTAAAGTGTATTCATAACGAGGCAGAGTCGATGGTTATGTGTTATGGAACATGGTCGGAGATTCTTGCCGCACATTGATATAAACTGGTATTACTATTAGTTAAAAAACATTAAATCAAAAGGTCATAATACGTTATGAACTTTGCTATAGCGCCTAGTGCATGTTTGTCAGTGATTATAACAATTGTTATAATGTGTTGTGGGTGAATTTATGATTCTCACTAATCCATCCTTAGGAGGATCTGGACTTCATCAATGACCAATACAGGGAACAAAAGATACCAACTTTGCAATTCAGAGTCAAATGTAAATTAATTGATCCACCATGTTAAATTAGTGTTATCTGAAGAATGGGAAGATTTTGTTGTGAACTCAACCAGATGCACTTCAAAGAAGGTCAGATGGTGTCAAAAGAGGGAGGGAAGTTTCCCTCCCCGAGAGTTGACCTTTTCACATGTAAAAACCAGCGACATCGCCTGGTGTTTGGTAAGGACCGGCAGAGACTCAATCAGACAATGCATCGCTTAAGGATTATGTATTCAAAGAGCCTTAGTGAACCTTTCTAGCCGTAAAGGTGTCACTAAAAGACAGTCAACAGGACAGGAAAAGGGGCAATCTGACCCCTTCCTCCCTCCCACAGGTCACCTCCGGCCTCAACCTGACTCTTTTCTCTCCACAGAACGGCTGAGCCATAAATCACCATTTCATTCTCTGATAGCCGATGCGATAAGCCAGGAATGCAAAGAAAAGAGACCATAACAACCCCTGTTTCTCGAACCAAGCAAGGTTCCATCCATTATAACTGTGTTTGTTCTGTTTAAATAATAACCTTGCTAAGTGAGCAGCGGCGTTTGCCTCTGAGTTTAGTAAGTAATGACCCTGTTGTTATCCTTTAGTGATGTTTCCCTGTTACTCCCTAGTAATCACTGTCTGTTCAGTATTAACTAATGCTTTAGTTAAATGTTTCATATACAATTTCATACTAAAATATCCATGGATACGCTCGTGTGTATCACCAGCCTCTCAGTTAAAGTGGAATGTCTACTGTTTTCTCGTGTGACCCGAGCGCCACCAAGGGGACAGGAAAGTATAACACGCAAGTGTTTAAAACTCGGCTTACACTGACAATGATCGCTAAGTAGGCCTACCTATAACCATGTAATTGCATAAACGAAATTTTGCTGCCACGCTTACATCTACAGTAAATGGTCTCTTGAGTTAAAACCAGTAACCAGCAAGTATACTGACGACATGTAATTAAGCGTTGTTACGTTTTATATAACCATTATAACCTTTTTCCATAGTGTTTAGCCTTGTTTTAACTGTCTTTATCCGAATGTTTAGAACTGAGTATTTTTCCAAATGTCAATATTGTGGAGAGAGAGAGATTAAAAGGGAAATACGTGCAATGTATATTTCTTTATCCCAAAAAGTTAACACCTTTGGGGGACTTCCCTCGAGACCCTCTCCCAAATTGACGTCACCACTACCTAATGAAGTCAAATAAAAGGCCTTGCTTTTTGTTTTTCTCTTCTCTTCTAAAAAAAAAGCTCTTCTTCTAAAACTCTCTTGAAACTAAACATATACGCTCTCTTAACTTCCATGTTTTTTCGTTTTGGAATTAAATTTCCTTCAGCCGTGCTGAGAAAGCTACCAACCTGAATCCCAATTTTCTTAGCGGGAGATTTGATTTTTTATTTTTGTTTGGAGCTGCCTGTTTAATCTCAGCAACATTAAATAGCCTATATTCCCGAGGCCTCGCGAACCTACGGCGAATGTGTGAGTTTATTTGATTTTGTTGTTGCAACCTCTGATGATCGTTTTGAACAACTTTGGACCAGAAACTCAGAAGCCTTCATTTATGGCCTTGAATGAATGAAACCACGGCTCTGACGACAGAACCCGGAGTGGCTTCCGCTATATTGACACCAAACAAACTGAGATCAGAGTAAAAGCCTTGGCTGACGGCCTGTTGCTGCAAGCGCTTCCCACAAAGGACTCCGGAACAAATCCACCGGTTTCATACTCAACTCGAAAACGCCACTGGGGTCGGGCCAGAACCAACTCAACGAGCCAACCGGCAGTCGAGCCTTGCTACGGGACCTGCGGCAACGGTAGGGCAAAACAAACCACACTCTGTGACTCGTTGGTGTTCTCTAGTTGGCTCCATCCACCGTTAATAAACCCCTAGATTAGTCAAACTAAATCTGCAACCTAATTTCGGTCATTCGTTCCCTCATACTCGTAGAATTCTCTCCCTCTACAATATAAACTGAAATTTAATCGAGCCTTACATAGGCTACTCTGTTCATTACCTCCTGGTTGTCATATTGCTGTCCCTGTAATATTACCACATTTACCCACTATTGTACTCTTTTGTTAGTTAATAAATTCACCTTGAGCACAGTGATGTTGTGTGTGTGTTATTAAGAATCTAGAGTCCCTATACATAGAACTCATCCTCAGATTTGAGATTGACTGATTGACTAGAGTTTACGATTTCAGAATAACTGAACCAGTAACAACTAATGAATTACCAGAAATTCGTGTAATTCTCAGGCCATACTCAAGGACCTAAAGCCTTGGGCGGACAAGCAAATCTTTAAGGTGGTGCTCCTAATTTCGAGGCATAAATTAATAATCCCGAAAATATTAATTTTCATAACTGTATTAAAATTTTACGTAGCCTAGATCTGCTACAATTTACTTCCACATGCTGATTTTGATTCAGGGACCGAACCATCCAGAAGTAGGTACACATGTCCACTAATACAGAAAAAAGAGTGGTGTGATTTGTGCCTGGTCTGGGCTGCTACTTCACCCCTCTTGTTACCGTTCTCGGGAGAGAAGAGGAAGACAAAGACATTCCTGTGATCCCAAGAATATGGGCAATGTATTAATACTGACGTGAATTGATTTTATTTGCCTTTCTCATTTCCTGTTATAAGTATATGTACGCATAGGGAGAAGTGTATCTGTCATAATGATCAAAGATGTAATCTTTGATCTAGATTAACAGTCTACTACTTCAGATACTTATTGCAAAGTGGATAATTCTATTATTCACACAATATGTGTTTAGTGTCTTTCAGAAACTGATGAGGCCAAGTTTTCAAACATGAGAGGTTCAAACTGCATCAAACAAAATACCTTTCTTGTGATATCGGGGTTTATGCTAGATTCTTATTACTGAAGATAATTTAGTATAAGCTTTAGATCACAAAGGCTCTCCATTCAATACTCATGATTTGGAAACGTAAATATTTCACTCATCTAAATAACCTCTCAGTAGCTGAACAGTGCATAAAAGTGATCTCACCGGCCAATGCTAAAGTTATCCACTTATCGGATCACTCTGGTCCTCAATGATATATCAATTATTCATTGCTGGATTCCTAACATGGCCGCATTTATCTATTCATCTGTTTGTCTAGTAGTTATTAGTTGTGTGTGTAATAAATGTTTCTCGTATAAAGTCATTGCTCTTCGTTTTATGTGATTTACTTTCAGTCAATTTACGTACACATTCCCTTTTACCTCACAAAGCTAATTTGTGCACTACCTCTTGACTGATCAAGAGACAGGACTTAGTTTAAAACTGAGCTACATTTTAACTGTATGTTAGTGGTGGAGAATATTAATTAAATTGCTGCTGCTTTAATATGTATTCA
This sequence comes from Micropterus dolomieu, assembly GCF_021292245.1. Taxonomy (NCBI): domain Eukaryota; kingdom Metazoa; phylum Chordata; class Actinopteri; order Centrarchiformes; family Centrarchidae; genus Micropterus; species Micropterus dolomieu. The sequence goes on along the minus strand of NC_060161.1, from coordinate 18,352,373 downwards.
CTACATATTGGCATAGAAGGCAGGCAGACCTAGGTTATTTGCTACACTGTGCAGCCTTGATAATATCACATTGCAGGGAAGACTGACAACGAACAAAAAGAGCTGAGTTGACATTGTGGTGAAGCAGAGCAAGCTGAGTCTGACTTTTAACCTCTATTGTTGGTTTGACTGGTGTCACATTGAACAGCAAAGATATTCTGATATTTGAGATTTGTAACAAAAACCTCTGAATTCCGTCACTATGTTTAGAATACGATGAAATGTCTGAAACCTATTAGGATTTTTACACGTTTTCTTTCCTGTCTCCCGTCACAATTGATTAAGATTTTATAAATTGTCTAATCTTTCTTCCGCACTGGCAAAGCACAGGAGTTTAGATGGTCATTAATCTTAAACATATCTTGACATCCAAGAAGGCATGAAAGGAAATGTAAAACACCAGGGAATAGGATGCGGCGCATGTCAAGTAAATATACAACAGCAATGCTGCACTCAGACTGGGGTTACCTTAATAAAAAGCGAGAGAGCAATTATTGAGTTCACTAACTCTTTTCATTCGCCCAAGACTCAAAACACGAATTCCCAAAACAACATTGACTGTACGGTGACGTGCACTTTTCCTCTACAGAGTCCAGCTCTGTCCTGGTGTGCATTCTTGTGAATGCAGAGACCGATATGATTCTATTCAAGGGTCTGTGTACAGTATAGGCTCTTCACGGCATTTCATTATCATCTGAGTGTCCTGTACATATCGAAGCCCTGTGTCTCAGTTAAACAATCTTCCAATTCCATTCTCATTACTAACCACACACATTCTGCCCTTTATCTTAAGGGTACCGGGGGAGTTAAAACACAGTGTTTCATAAAGACCATCGTGATGGCTTTCTGCCAGCAGTGGCCGCAGCCCAGCCAACCATTTGGATTAATACAGTGTTCATTGTCTCATTTAGAGGCGTCTCCATGAAGGTCATACAGTCATTTCCTTGGCCACCAGTGAGTGCAATTGAAGTGGTTCAATTGTAAAAATGGATTATGTGCAGCCATCTGTTTTGCAATTAACAATGGCTGGGTTACCACGTTATTCAAGATAATAAAACTATTGAACAGTTCTGAAATGAAGACTTGTGCATATACACAGAAACAGTGGAACTAATGAATAGCTCACCTAGTCATAATGAAACATCATCAGAGTAAGAACTGAGAAAATATTAGAAGAAAATCAAATGAAGGCTACATTATATTATAGGAATAACCCTTGTGGAGAATATGAAACCAAAGAGTGTCCTTGATCTATTATTTGGAGTGTAAATATTACTTGCCACATTGTAACATTTCATTGCAATTTCTAAAAAGCAATTTAAACCAAAAGCCAAAAATACAGTGGATAACTAATTCACATTTTACAGTTATACATTATACACCAGTGAGCAGGGTTCAAAGCCCCTTGAACTTCAAGATCAACCACTATCTTCAATCACTCTAAATCTAAAATGGATCATTGGAATATATGATGTATACAGTACTGCAATGCTCCTCTGAATGAACTTTTAAGACGAAAAGGCACACTCGTTTTAATCCCACAGTCATCATGAAGCAGGATGTTTGTGCAAAGTCACTCAGGAGAAAAGACAACATTTAATGAGTGGTCAGAGAAATTAAGAGCACTGTTTTTAAAATGTATAGCACAAGAATTGTTCCCAGGCATTCCAGAGAAAATTTAATGTGCAGTTCAAGTTTTGCCACTTTGCCAGAGACCATGTGACAAAGCCCATGAATGAATCTTCAAGCCCAGATCTTGAGCCAGTTTCTTCCCCTCACTTGTCACATGCTGCATTGTGTTGACATAAAGAAGAGAATATATACTGGTCTGTTATTCTAATAAGAAAAGCACCATCAAGTGTTCAGAGTCAGGACAAGCTGCAAAGGAGATATATTACCACAGTATCATGAAAGAGCCTTGTCAGTCTCATGACAACACATGGCAAGGTTGTGCCAATACACTGAAAGTATCTTTTATGGATAGCTATGTGTCTTCTAGGGTGTTGCCAGATAATCTAGGTACGTTGTGTGTAACTGGTTTCTGAGTTTTTGATAGTGTGTGGCTGTTGCCCTACTAGATGGTTGCTGCTAAGCACTAATGACTACTCCATGTACACCTGGAAGTGGTGACAGAGGAATTTATAAAAGAGGTAGAAGTAGTAAGAGAAAATGGATTATGTTTTGATGTTTCAGCACCATGGAGAGAGACATGCTATTTTGAACACGGAGAGGTGCAGACAGACTGAATGTGTGCGTATGTTTCAGTACTGAAGGGAATATTGCATTTAAAGGTTTCAGTTGCATTGTCGGCATGAATGCTGAGTTAAAGCCTGGAAGGAAAGCACAGCATTATACTTTTGGACTACTTTAAAAAGCATGTCCTGTTTCAGGAACAAAATGTACCGAAAATCTTCTTTAATGCAATAAAGTCCCAAGTGTAGTGAACTGTTTTAAGATTCTAGCTTCAGCATCAAGACCAGTCCCCCCTCCCTTTATTAAAATGTTTGTGAAGGGACACAATTAAAGTTCATAGCACCGGTTTCCTCAATGAGTTGATATGAGTTAATATGTATATATGAGGCCAAAACTATTAGTTGTCGATGTTGTCGGCTGGTACTGTGTGGATATAATCAAATACATGAAAGTGTTATGACTATAAAAGCATTATGACTGGGCAATTCTACTTTAAAACTAAGCAAAGCATTACCACCATGATGAAGGCAGACAATGGTAAGATATAAGTTTTTGGTCTGAGTTTCTGAAACAGAATATTATTATTATTATTATGTTAGATCAAATCAAACTAAAGTGTATAAATACGTCAACAAACAAAAAGAGTAGCGTCTCACTCTGACCAACAACTAAGATTGTATCTTAAATAAACCAGTTTCAGGTTACAGTTATTTGTGTCTTGATATCTTCAAAGTGAATTTCTACAAAGTGCTGCCAGGGTGAAATACCTGCAGGGTAGATAAGCAGCGACAGCTTCATGTCACAAGAACAGATTATGAATACACCGCCAAGATTAGTTTGATGGTTTGGATAGATGCTGTAACCAGTGATGCATATTAGATTTTAATTGGCATTTTTATTAGAATTCAACTGGCATTTTTACAGCACTTTTGATAGGATAGAGCATGTTGCAGCAATTTTGAGTGTACTGGTGTGAATGGAGAGATTTTACCAGTAGTGTCATAAAAGTAAACGTGCACATGAAAATAGTGATATATGTCTCATCTTTAGTGGGTTTTTATTAACTGTTATCCTTAAAAAGCTGAGATTCTTTAAAAAAAAAAACATTTACAGTGGTGCCCATCTGTGTGTTGTTATTATGATATGTGTCTACATCCTCTGCAATAAGTCTAGTTTGTTCTCAGCCAAGCCACCAAGGCCATGCCTTGTCACTAAGTATGTCTGTTATTCTCAATGACAGAATAGCAAGCTGCTGCCAAGGAAGGGACAGTGTCCAGATTGATGACCTCAGCAATGCAGAAATTTCCTGGCAATCAGACAGCAGTGAGCAGTACTGTGACATGTTTGGCTTTCTGTCTTGGAAGTGTCTTATAGCCTGTTGTTCATTTACTCAGCCTGGTTTGCTATTGTTGCTTGTGCTACCATAACTACCCGCTTCATCTCCTAATTATTCACACACACAGACACTTTGCCTCTGATAACAGCAAATATCATTTGCTAGAGGATTCTTCCCTGGAAGAAACGTGTCGCTTCTGGGTAATAGCAATATAGAGCGAACTGTTTTCATAAAATTTGACAGATTGCTGTCAACAATCATCTAAATTAACGTCTGTGCTGAACTGGGTTAAAATGCCGTAATAACTGACAAATGTTTCTAGCCAATATCATAATGTGGTTACCTGTAAAAGGTGGTTTGAGGCAGACCGTACATCCAGGGTTGCAGCTCCAGACTCGGATACTCAGTGAACGGTGGGACGATGAGTGAGAAGATGAGAGACATGCACACAAAAACAGCAGGCAGGACCACCTAGGAGGACGGTGACAAATGTAAAGTCAAAATACCGAATAAAAGTGTCCCTGTCCCTACTGAGACATTGTACATCTGAAAACTCACAAGCAGAGCGGCATGTATGTCGTTTCGATTATATAAACAGTTAATTTTATGACCAATGTAATGTTACAACATACAGTGACACAATTATGAGTAATAAGATTATAGCTGGAGCCCTATACACGCAGGGGGGGGGGGGGGGGGGGGGGGGGGGGGGGGGGCGGCATTATCATGCAGTCTGCATGGCTGATACAAACGCATATTAATGTGTGTAAGCGTGACAGCACAAGATTCAATGCGAGATCAATTTCATCATTCCCCTCCCGGATCCCCCTCACCATCATTACGTGCTACAAAATGACTGATGCAATCAACAATAACGTGGGGCCGCTGCAATAACGTGTGCACATTAATATGCTCCCCGCCAACTTGTTTGGGCTCTTCTGCACGCTTTATAAGTTTGATTAAACACTTCCAACGCTGCCACTGTCATCTGGCCACGCAGATATAATTAGTTTTCTCGATATTTTCTTGTCTTTTGTGTTATTTTGTTTAAAAAAAACAGACAATACACCCCCCACCCAAACCCCATCCAATCCTCTTTTCTCCATCATGTAATTCTCTTTTCATTTCATTGTTAGAGCTGACAAAAAGGTCAGTGGGAAAAACGCAAGCTATCTTTAATGTTTAATCACTTGTAGGTTGGGGCGCACTCAGCAGCAGGGGGAGGTCTGCGTACACTTGATTAATTGTAGGGCATGCAATTTGCCAGGTCAATTCAAGATGCTACAATTAAAAATCCTAAATTTACTGCAAGGAGCTATGGCCATGGAAATGTGCTCTGAAGACAGATAATGAGCAGCAATGAGACTGAAAAGCTTAATGGCAGACCGCAAAAGAAAGAACTATTCTTTTTCTGTTGCTCTCTCCTCTCTCTCTCTCTCCCTCGACCGTAATTGCAGGTGACAGCTGGTACTTCGTCCATCGAGAGAGATCTGGAAAAAAAAAACGGCGAGCCATTATGCTCTCAAAGCCAAAGCACTCCCATGAACAATGCATGAGTTTATCGCATTCTCAAGTTTGGCGGGGATTTTAAGAGGAGGACAGGATTATATGCAAAGTGGGTATAAACACCAAAACACGATTAAGATGAGTCCTATTTCCTGCAAAGTCAAATGCCTCATTAGATTGAGTTTGTCTCCTCAACAAACATTTATGTTTATCCAATTTCATTTGTGAATAATAGCTTTACTGCTGCACCGGTGGATAATAGCATCACCTTGCTTATTATTTCCTATGGACAAAATCACATCCACAGCAGTGAACAGAAACAATACAGAAACTTAAATACAGCAAATGAATACATCATGAACCTTGCTGTGGTGATTCTTAGATTAAAAAAAGCAAAAGAAATATTCGCAACTGCAATATGTACACCGACTGCTGCTTAATGGCAAGCTTGCTGCAGCTTGAAAGGGTTGTCGTTGTAGTCAGTTGAGTTTGAGCTCCAAACAGCAGAAACTCATCCACTGCAACATAACCAATAACCGCTTCTCCCGGATTCTGACATTGCCAAGACTCGCCTGTCCCCAACTTTCATTCCCATAAATCACTCCTTTTGTGTTACATGCCATAATCCTTTTTATACTCCCCCTAACCGCTTGTATTCGAGGAGATTACCTCACCCCACAATCATATCTGCTGACAATGGGAGCTGTTGACGTGAGGTGGGGGGGTGGGGGGGGGGGGGGGCCTTTAGCCAAATGAATAAAGAGGGAGAGGTGCACCTTGCAGACAATGTGCACCCTTGTACGTACGCACGCATACACTTATCCTTCTATCCTGCTCTACGTCCGCACTAAAGAGGGACGTCCAAGACTGACAGTGACTAATGGGGACTGGTACTGCAGCAAATTACAAGAGGAACCTGTACACCTCACAAAGGTGAAACATCGTTCTCTCTCTCTATCTCTCTCTCCCTTTCACACACACAGGACAGCACACTGGAGCAGATGATGAGCAGCACTTCAGTCATTTTTCAGTTGTGATTATTTCAGCATCATGGCAGCTGTCATAACTGATATGATATTTACATACACACTGTGAATCTCGATGGGTTGTGGTATGCGTGTGTTAACCCACTTTAAGTCAGAACACACTTTTTTAGAACTTCGAAATTGCTACTTACCGAAATTGGTTTTGACTTTTTTAAATTACATCTGTTTATTGGTTTTGACTTTTGAAATTATGTTTATGAGGAGCAAAATAATATAGACGTACACTTAATAGGCTAACAACAATCTGTCAACGCTGTAATTGTTATGCGATCACATTTAATACATAGTTAATGAAAACACATGATTAGCACACAGCAGAATGAAGGAAAAACAAATCATGGGTGTCACTTTGCCTTTCTGGTGCCAATCACAGCGATCAGGTGAGACTGATGGTGCTCTAATTGAAGCCAACAAAACACCTTTCGGCGACTCACTCTACACACAAATGTATTAACAGTTTCCTGGCCACACTAGGCATGACTGTGTGTCCAAGTGTAAAGGTGAGAGACCTGATATATCGGCCCTATTGGGGCTGAAACAGGTATGGACACGTTTCTGCTCACATAAAGTGATTTATCAGAAACTGAAGAGTAAAATCTCCTCCACCACAGCAATAAACACTCATGTTTATGCCAACTTCAGCCTCTGCAGTCCCTCGAGTGTTCTTTGGTGTAACACATGGCTCCCTTGGGAGGTAAAGATGATTATTGTCCGTGCAGTTTACTGACATCATGTTACATCATTCTGGGTGCTGCTCATCACATTTTTCAAACTCTTTCCTTTCATATATCCTGCCTTCTGTGTCGATTTCTATTCCCACAACTTAAATTCAAAAACAACTATTGACTCCATCAAGATGGATGACTTCTCTCTTACTCTATCATATGTCATATGTCATTAACTGATTTTGAAAGCCAACATGTATTTCATACAATCATACCTCGATCCTCCTATGCAGCCCTCCTTGTATAACCCTTAAATACATCAGTTTGACAGACTGAGGCCATTACCTGGGCAATGAGTCCCTTGCGGCTCCTTCGGGCGTTGTGGAAGCGCTTGATAAAGAGTGCCAGGAACTGCCTCCTGATCAGCTTCCATCCGGTGATGACTGTGGATCCCTTCCCACTGACACTGGCGTTCTTTGTTAAGTCTGGAGTGGACATTAACCCACCGTGTTATTTATCATATATGCATATGTAAAAGACCTGCTGAGCACAGCTAATGGGCTAATCAAATATAACTTAAGTGTTAAACCTGCCAGCTGCACTTGCTCAGTCAGTGTAGTATATTGTGTATCATGTTTTGGAAATGGTATTTGGTATTTATTTCAGGAGGGAAAAGGGCTTTGCAGACACTTTGGTTTTATGTCTGACACTCACCAAGAATATAGTTAGAAAAAAAAAAAGCTCTATCTTTTCACTGTAGTCATTAAGATAATAAAGCATGTCCTGATTGAAAACCATTTCCACAAGGAAAGAAATTTTATGCAAGTGAATTTGTTTCATATGGGTAAAATTGAAAAGGTGAAGAGACAGGTTAGATAATGTTGTATGGATTGGAAGGAAATTCAGTTTGAAAATGGCTTATTCTGAAGACAAAGCTTTTGTTTATGCCCTCTTTTCAAAACGGCCACTGAGGTGAAACAGTCAAATTGAAGCCAAACTAAATTAAGTTAATAACTGAAGAATAAAAAATGTGTGTAGAAAGGCTAAAGCTAAGATTGGGACAAAATACAGTACCTACCTTCCACTTTACGTGTGAATTTTTCCTTTAATTCTGCATGAGAAACAGAAAGAAACAATCCGGAATAATAGTACATTTATTACCCATAAATATTAGTAATCTCTCTACTTTCTGGATTGTTAAGTAAAATCAGAAATGTTAAACTGAACTGCCTTGTATAACTATATAAATTTGTAGACTTGCCATTCATTCCAGAGACTGTTTTAATGTGGACGCTGGCAATGCTGTTTCGCTTGGATTCGCGGGAGCTTCTTTTGCAGTCTCTCACCAACAGCTCCTTTGTTGCTGTGGGAATACAAATAAGATATGTTGTTTGGGCCTGACCCAATTTAGGGTTATAAATAACAATAAGAATAGCTACTTGCCCTGCTAGACGCCATAATATTCCCTGTAAAAGCACAAAGCCAGGTGTTCCAGGAAGGTAAGGAAATCAGATTTTGAGATTAAAGTTGTTTGGCGATAGATACAAACAAAAACGATGCAAATAAGGGAGGAAGATTTATCCAACCAATGACCACACAAGTGACGCATATTGGCTTGTATGCAAGTCATACACGTGTTGTTTAGTTTCAACATGTGATAGTTCTTCTTCGTTAATGCAGTTAGTCTATGTTCAGAATGTGTTCTGATTTCAGTTTGTTTTTTAGGATATTAAATCCTTTTTTTTTTTTCCAGTGTCTTTGTTTCTTTCTGTTCTGTCTGGCTGATATTCCTGCAGTGTGGGCACAAATGAAATGTCCTCTTAAGAGTTAAGTTAGTTGTCTTAAATATGAAAGCTGTGGCTCAGGAGATAGAGTGGTCGTCCACTAATCAGAAGGTTGGTGGTTGGATCCCCAGTCTCCGTGTCAAAGTGTGCTTGGGCAAGATATTGAACTCCAAAATGCTCAGTGGATGAATATTTAGCATTAGGTCCTTTCTGAAGAGCAATTGGCGCCTTGCATGGCAGCCACTGCCATCAGTGTGTGAATGAGGTGAATGCGACATGGACTGTAAAGCACTTTGAGTGGTCGGAAGACTAGTAAGGTGCTCTATAAGTACAATCCATTTACCGTTTCATTGTCATACTTCTTTTACAGCTGACAAATGGCGCTGCCTAGCATTCAACCTAAAAGTACGATTAAGCAACACCATTACAAAGCAGAAGTGCCTTGTAAGGCAGCCAGATTCTGGCCCCAAAGTAAGTCCAAATGTATAAGTAAAGCAGAGAATTGAGAGGTCCATTGTTTTGTTTCTGCAACACGATAAGGGGATCAATAGCATAATTGTTGTTTCCATCAAGATGTCAAAGATGGCTTGAAGTGGAATTAGTGTGCAGATATGCTAACTTGATGCATCTGAGACTGTTGTGTACAATTGACATAAACGTATTTTTTCATCACAAGTAAAATGTTTTACATAAATACATATTACCAAACATTTACCAGTGTGTGTGGTTCGGATTAGGCTACATGAGTGTTTTCCCAAGAGATGGAATACATTATTCTGTTTATCCCCATATGTGCGTTAACATTCATATTGTCACCTTACCTGGTATTTCTGCATCCACTCCTGTATCCTCTGCCACTTTTAGAAATATCTGTAAAATGAACAAATCATATTTGACTGTAGTATCTTGTAAAATCTACACCATGTTTCCCGTCACACTATACTCTAAGCATGTACACAGTACAGTAGGACGGGTGCATCCACTGCAGTAAACTAACGATACTGCAGTGGATGTATTATCGTTGTTCTGTTACTGCTTAGAATCAGGGTTGTGTATTCACAGTGACCCTAACCTTTACTTGAGCACCTGCCAACTACCCTACTTGACTTCATTTATTAATTCAGGCCATATGTCAAAATAAATAAATCTCCGTATTTTTGAAATATTTCCAAGTGGCCTTCACTTATTTCATTCTGATCTGCGTGTTAAGCCCTGTTTCAACATCTGCCCTCTAAAACGTCTCTGCACACTTCTGGGAAAGCCTACAAAGTCCTAATTTGTACTGAATGTGATTTTATGTGGTAAATTATATCAGCCAGAAACACATAACCTAGAACTCCTGACACCATAAAACACTCAAAAATATTTTTTTTAAAAAGCTATTCATAACATAAACCAGAATAAACGTTATTATATGAGTAACTTCCATGAAACATCCCATCTATCGGTCCGTGTTTATTAGTGCCGTATGTGGAAAATCAATGCGTACTTCAAGTGAAAAGTAGTTAGACTTCAAAAGAAAACATGGACGGATGAAATAACCTGGTTGTGTCTGAATGTTTGGAATTCAAAAGGAATTATTTACATTGCCTGCAGGCCATGAGTGTCTGATACATGTCAGAGTTACAGGGAGAGCATTAACAGTCACTCAGCTTTATGATCCGAGACTCGTCTGGATGCCAAACAAACTGTGTGAGTCATTTGTTTGGGAGAAATAAGACCATGTACTGTATGTGTAAAGAAAACAATGACAGCACTACGGCAACTACTACTAGACTGGGCCAATACTTACAGAGAAAAGGATTGGATTATGAGGATAGCAGTTTTACATTTAAATTAAAATATTCTGGTGAAAGTCCTGTAACCTTGCATACATTTGAAATAGGCATCTAACTATCAAAGTGAAAACCAACTTGAAATTTCTGGATGCTGATGCTAAATAATCCAGAGGAAATAATCCAGAACTCATAGTTATTGGTTATGAAATGTAAAGTTGCTTGTCATAGTGCTACAATTTTTGTTATTTGCGTTTCCTGCATTATGAGACAGATTACTTACAGACAAAAAGTATTAGAGGAAGGAGGAGAAAAGAAGATGTCTTATGTCTAATACTTTTATGTTATTGTGTATATGTAGGCAGTCTCTCTATACAGTACGTGTGCAAGTTTATATCTCTAGCTAGGTTGTCAATTCTGCGCTTAGTGTACCTCCTCCAGCGTGGTGTCAGAGATGCCGTAGCTCGTCAGGCCGAGGTCAGCCATTGCCAGGTCGAGCTCTTGGAAGAGCAGGGCAAAGGTCCCATCTCTGGCTCCACCGTAAGGCAGTATGTAGGTGATCTCCTGGCCGATGCTCTCCAAGAAGACTGCCTCAGGGACGTGGCGCCTCACAAGATGACCCACAGCTGTCAAGTCTGCCGGACAAACAGCCACCAAATTACTCACAAGACAACCTCCAAAGGATGGTAAAACTGCACACACACACAAACAGACGTTTGTATTTTGTCCATACTTCTACCCCTCGTTTAATGTTTCCTTCATACTTTCAGATGAAGTTGTTTCTTGGAGGGATATAAGAGAGAATTCATGAGCAGCCACCGCTCCTGGCTGCAGAACCTTCAAAATGTCTACACCCAAATGTTGATACAATATCAGAGAAACTTTACTAAAACTCCTTTTCAAGTGAAACACTGAAAAACTGCTATGTAATGCACTGAGATCGCCACATACCTGATGCTGTGACCTTTAAACATACTGAAACAGATCAGTGGACATAATTCTCCTGCCTCATCCATTCTGAAGCTGGGGTCTTAGTGGGAATCAATCAGGACAGTGTTGCAGAACGCACCGCATCCATTATTGATCCAGAACCTCTCATACATAATTACTGCAGCTTAACAACCAACGGCTTGGTGCTTTATGAAGAAGTAAATGGATCTGCTTCACACATCAGACTGAATTATTTGTGAAAGTGTGTGTGTTTCTGTCTGTTTGCTGGTGTGTGTGTGTGTGTGTGTGTGCGTGTTAATAAAGAGAAATGTGCTGTCACTTGTGGAAATATGGTTACTTTTACGGCATCTTATATTTAACCGTCGTGTGTAAAATCATTTTGAAGGCATGAGCAGGTGTGGGTTTCCATGCATACTAAACTGGAGCCTACCTGAGATTTTTCTTCTGATCACGTCTTGCATGGATACCTTTGTTTACGTGATCAAGGCTAGGAATGATCAAAACAAATCAAATCAGCAGCATCACACGTTTTAGTTGGGAAATATGTGTTCCATTTTCTGCTGTCCCTCTACACGTCTTTCTTCGATTACAATTCCATCCAGAAAAACTGTAGTAAAGGTCAATTCAGTAAAGATTTGATCATTTGCCCAACACATTCTGTAATTTCAGTGAGCAATTGGTTAATGAGTTGTATGAGGATTAAATAAATAAATGAGGGGACGTCAAATGGTAAATATTGATCTACGCTTTCCAGGACGGATTTGAGCTGACATTAAACACAAGTAATCAGTAATATTGAGCGTGAAATTATTTCATTTTAATCCATCAATTTGTTTATTTCAGGGTATTCTACAAGACTGGTGAGAATCTCAGAGGAGTTGGATTATTCTTTTTTCATCAGCTGTGTTAAACAGTCAAAATCCACATTACTCTACAACACTGGAGAAAGGAAATAGGCTATGATTTGAACATGGAAAATACAGCTAAAGCCGAAAAAAAAACCCATGTATGAAGCGTTTGGCCATTTGGACGTAGCATAAAAAAAAATTGGTGAACACAGCCTTGACATATCAAACTGTTGCTTATTTACACATCCAGGAGTCATGGAGAAACAGCAGCATTCATTTTTTTTTGAGTGGTGGCGATTCAGGCCACATAAATGTAAGTCCAAAATTCCCTCACTGTTAGCCACCTCTTTCACATTGTTACATTTTTGCGATGATCAATTTGATGGACCAATCCTGCTGCTACGTCTTATGGAACTGGATGCTTGGGCTCAAAGCTTCTAGGGAAGACCACCGATCTCTGGAAGAGTGGACGACAGCCACTAGAGACTGGACATGGATCGGCTGCCACTCAGTAGTGCTGAACAGAAAGCTCAACTAACCAGATGATGTACTGCGTCAACTCCCTCTATCAAAGACATACTACCAGAGGGGAGCTTTTCATCAAGATCATCATTAATTGGCAGGGAATTTGTCATCATTTCTGAAATATCATGTTCAAAGTATACTTCACCATAGTTTTATGTTAAAATGTCCATCATTTTTCATATCCTCTACTCAAATTCTTTCTCTATCACTAAAACACCTACTTTCCCATTTGTGCCAACCATTTAACTAGGACATTAAAGTGCACTCTAGCAGTAGATTCACATTTCAACAGCATCTGAAGGCCAGCAGCTACCTTTACTACTCCTATTGTATCTATTGGTTTGGTACTGAAAAGGTGAAAAAAAATTCTGTGAGCTAATGGATCTTTGTTGTTTTGAAGAAGGCTGACATGGTGCCGAGCTACAGCACCTGTACAGTGTTAAGGTAACTTACAGTTTTTACAGGATGTTTGATATGGCGCTGACAGAATTTTGAGTTTTGGATGAAATATTCACACAAATATTGACACAATTTGTGGTTTAAATGTATGTTGTACCGAATATAACATAGGTTTACAGGTTAGCTTAGGGGCAAATCCTAAAATATGACTGGCAGTAACAGAGATAAAGTTGCTACCTGAGGGTTCAGAGTTGCTCCAGCTTTGGCTGCCGATGCCATCATCCAGGCTGCTTCTCCTCGAAGGACAATCTTTTCCCTGTTAATCAGAATTGGATTAGAAAGGCCTTATCATGCCTTACCACTTAGAATGATGAATAGTGCCTTGACATCTCCTGCTGTCATACCTAATGGATGCTATGCACAAGTTTCTTCTGTAATTGCTCTAAATAAAACTGTGCGCATGAGACAATAGGTAATGCGGCCACTCACTGTAATGTAATGCGAAGTCATTGTCCTTTCAGTTTAAGACCATACCCACAAATGAAGATTACACTTTAATTTTAGCAAAGGTTTAATAAACCTCGCTGCATTTTTAAAGAACTTTATGACATCTATCAAATAGGAGTTTAATCACACTAAATGAGATCAGGAGAATCAGTCATGTTGTCTGTGTAATTGCAAAAACTTCCACTGAATTGCAAAGTCGTCGTTTGAGAACGGGGAGGTACAATTCTACCTTGCCTAGAAAGGTGTTTGCATGTTTATTTATTTATTTTAAACAAATGACTCTGCTCACCTCAAAGAGCCTCCAGACAAATGGTAATTGCTTCAGCCCTGCAGGCATCAGTGCATCTTGTTCATTTGCTCCTATTGATTAAAACTAAGTGTGCGAGGCACCATTGGCGAGCAAAAGCGAGAATCACCCCTCTCCCCGGTGACAATTAGTATCATCCAGCACGTAGGCGTTTGCCAGTTCTCATGCTGGGAGAGACTAAACACAGATCATTATAGGGGGAGGGCGGTGAGAGAGAAAGAAAGCACTCAGTAATGCCAGAGGGAGCCATGTTCAGTAACAGACTAGATATTTTTGTGTCAAAGGGACAGTTCTTTTATTGATACATGAAGTCAAAAAGAATGATCCCCTTCCAATTACAGCAGTTTAACCTAAATTTGTTTTAATAAAGATAAAAATGAAGGGTAATTGTGTGGTCAGGCAAGGGTCCTAATCACCAAATTTGTGTTCATCTGAAGATAATGAGATCACACAGCCAATGTTGTCTCCATCAAAAGCCCTGGTGAAAAATATCCTGGAGGATGCCATCATGATGGTTTTTGATAAATAACTTTGAGGAATACTAATATGTTTTATTACAAACAACTTTTTGTTTGTTTCGTAAAATAAATCAAACTTCACAGTGGTTGAATGTTAAATTAAAACTTAAATATTTGGCTCAAAAGCTAATCAGTAACCAGATCCTACATTTGCTTTCTGTTTGTACCTGCTTGGCCTGACCGTGTAAGATGCCGTCACTCTGGGCTGTCATGTTTTCAGTCCCGTCTCGGACCAGAGTGAGGTAGTAGCCGCTACCAAAACATTTCTTCAGGAAGAGTGAGGAGCCACAGCAACGCATCTTGCCGTGGGAGATGATGGCAATGCGGTCACCTAAGATGTCTGCCTCATCCATGTGGTGTGTAGACAAAATGATGGTGCGACCTGAAGACAGACAGAAATAGAGACTCAATCGATGTCACCTGAATAGCCGCATTAAGGGTGAGTGCTTAGTGTCTGAAGTTGTGTGTAAAAAAAAAAGTGTCTGAGTCACAGACGCTGTGTCTGAAGTAAAGAATAAATACACTGGGTTGCACATATCAAAAAACTTAAGGCATATAGTGGAAATAAAAAAATTAATTCTGAAGAATTTTTCTCTTTGGACCTTGTTTGTTTTTGAGAGCTGCCGTTATGAAAAAGAAGCCTCAGAAGAAAAGATGCCACTGATCAAAAGTGTTCAAATCAAGCCAATATCACAATCTGTCTCTGCATGGTAGTCACTTAGCTCCCTATTTACAATTCCACTGTGATTTTTTACCCGCATGGCAACAAAGCAAACTCCAGAGGAATGCGTGGGCGTGAATCTGGGACAAAATTAAAATGATGATAAAGGCCACCCGAAGCCTACTTTCCAGCTTTTCTATGAGACCACATTTTATTTCAGCTCTCCCTTTTCCTTTTGTGCTGGGAGTCCTTTGATTTGAGAGGCATCAAACTGAGCACAATTGCAATGACAACTACAGCATGCATTGCAAGGGTATTCACAGGTGTTCTAATCCTTTCATATCATGCTGTATCAGATAACACATATTAATTATCACGTACCCCAGAAATCAGAAAAAAGGACTAGATCTGTAATGAAGTAACAGCAGGGTCATGTCTCTGCAGTCGGCATGAAAGCAGTATCACAGAATACTGGGTAACTTTTGATCCAGTCATGTTTTAAAGAAGAAAAAAAAACATTTAACCCAATAACTTTATTATTAAGTGACAAAGCAGAAACGTGCTTAGAAGTCAGTTACTTTAAAAAGGCTGGGCTAGCTCAAGATGATTACATTTACAAAACTCAATAAATGGTAATTATAGCTGGAGACTGGTGGCAACAACTTTGGTCCAGATTAAAATATCACAACTATTACATGGATTGCTGTGATATTCTGACATTCACTGCGGCCAGAGAAAGAATCCAGCTGACTGTGGTGCTCCCGTGACTAGCGCCACCACGAGGATGATGTTGGTTTTTAGTCACATGTCTCAACATTTATTTGATAGGTTGCCTTGAGATTTAGCACAGATATCCACATTGCCCAGAGGATGAATCCTAAAGACTTTACTGATCCCCTTACCTTTACTTGTAATGCACCCATGAGTATATTGTAATCATTTCAATTTGTCCAATATTTTGGGCACAAAAGACATTCAGCCTCAGCTGCACTTTGTGGTTAGTGCTACTGTCTGTACTTAGCAAATGTTAGCATGCTAACAAAACTAAATAAGATGGTGAACAACAGGTGCCGATGTCAGGTGTCCATGCTTGCTTTTATCATTCCTCCTGTTCGTACTGGCCATTAAAATATCCCATCTTAAAGTGACAGGGGATAAATAAAAACATAAATTGTGCAAAAATATCTATAAGTTTATGAGGCTTTGACATCGCCCTGTTAAGCATTGTCATGTGAGCATGTTAGCATGCTGACATTAGCATTTAGCTCAAAGCACAGCTGTGCCTAAGTACAGCCGCACAGCGCCGATAGCATGGCTGTAGACTCTTAATCTTGTTAAGACATAATTCTGAAGTTTCAGATCACATCAACTCCCTACGGAGATGACAGGTGTGCAATATCAATCATATTAATCTCTAAACAACTAGATGCTCTCTCAGTAAGCAGCTGACTGGGTGGAGTTTTCTTCATTGAATTGGCTGGGGTTTATTGCAAAAGGTCAGTCAATGCTGAGCATGGCGGCTTTTTTTTGTTGCACTGAGCTAGTTAAATTTGTATCCTCACAGGTCACATTAACCCAGGGACAAGGACACACTCAGAGGTCATTAACTGCAGCCCAATGTCCATTTTGCTTGGCCAACTATTTCCCCTCGGTCTCCCCTCCTCCCATCTCCCACCTCTCCCTCGTTTTTTTGTGCCCTGCCACCAGCTGAGCTGCTAAATCCATCCCTTCTTAGTTTAGTATTGCTGCCTCATGTTATACCAAGCAAGTCTGGATCCCTCTATATACAAACTCTTACAAAAATGGCCAAGATGAATGAATGCCCACAACCCAGTCAATTTAACATATGGGGAGAAAAAGCTATGCTTATGAAGGGGGTGGGTTGAGGAGATTGCGTGAGGTTTAGTTTGTCTGAGCCAGCTCATTTTGAATGGGATGCTCAAACTCAGATGATTTTCCTGGGGATTTGTTGTGGTTTACAAGGGAAAAAAATAAATCAAATCGCGCTGTATCATCCGTGAGTTGGGAGCAAAATAAATGTGTTTGGACTGCAGATGGCCCACAAAGGCATTCTGATTTATAGTGTGTTGTGGTGCATTACAGCACAAAGTGATATATCAAATGGAGTTGGGCGTGTTCAGGTAAATTGGTAGTACTTGCACTACGTACAGCAAAGCGAGGCTGGAAATCTGTTTTTTGTTATTTAGCTTCCTTCTCTCTAAATCAAGTTGATAGAAATGGATTTCACTGTGGATGAGTGAAGTTGGACAGATTTCATGTACATATGCAGTAAGATGAGTTATTGGACAAAATTGCAGTTTGTGGCAATGAATTCATCCATTGGCTGTGCCCGCTTATCCTTTTAAGGGTGTCAGGGGGGCTGGAGCCAATCCCAGCTGACAACCATTCATGCTCACATTCACACCAACGGGCAATTTAGGGTCACCAGTGAACCTAACCTGCATGCCTTTGGACTGCAGAAGGAAACCAGAGCACCCGAGAAAGCTCACAGGGAGAACATGCACAAACTCCACAGGTGGCTGGCAGGTTAGAAAGCAGAACCTTCCTGCTGTGAGGCGTCAGTGCTAACCATTGCACCACCGGAGTTAAAAGAAACAGATGGGCCTCTTGTTTCAATTAAAAGCAACCAAATATAATAAAATGCAGCTGCATGTTCGCTGCTAGAGTTTCGCAAAATGTTTTGAATCTCACTTGAATGTAGTCTGTTGACACAACTGAAACTGTGAATCTAACTGTTTGCTGAAGGTTACACAGGTTGAAGGAATATTTTTCTGTGTGTGTATTGTGTTAAATGTTGTATGATGTTGCCAAACACTATGGTTGAAGGTTCATAGCCCTCCACCCTCTGCAAAACATTTTATTGATGAGGTTTGATTTTAAAACAGTGGCATTTTTACCCCGTAAAAATCTCCAGAATGGCCTTTTTTCTATGTCATGAAAATTACTTACATAAAATCACATACAAGAGACAAAGGCTGGTGCATTTTTATGCCATTTGTACTGCAACATTGGCTTCAACCCTACATTAATTTGTATTGCTGGGAAAAATGCATTACGTATGGTACTACAATTTTTCACAACTGCCAGAGAAACTCTAAAAATGCATGCAGCTACTATCAGAGTCTACAATAAACCGAGTTGCTACAAACATCCCACTTGAATTTAGTCATTATGTTTTCAAGGTAAGTCTGGGAAGAAATATTTGTAATGATTCAACATTGCCTACTTATCTAAACTGAATGATAACTGAATAATTAAACCAATTAAAAAACTAAACTGAAACAACTATCCACGCTTATCAAACACTATACAACTGTAACTTTGTGTTTCATATATTTCAAAGGTGTTAAGCCACAGGAAGAAAAAACACCTATATTAACAATGTGTGTTCTAAAAATATTTACTTATCTTTGCACCCGCTTGTTTCTCACAGACTAAATCACCTGCCTACATGTGTCAGGTCTAATATCAGCCTAAATGCAGCATTCAACAGTCAGTATTCAACGTGGGATTAAAGATGCTCAATGCTATTAGATGCTGCTCTACAGTAATATACCGTTTATGGCGTTTTTTGAGGAGCTGGTTTATGTCTTTTAACTGTATAACTACTAATTCAATCATAATGACTAACTTCAGGGATGCTAAAGTTTTTACATCCAATCATTATATGGCTGCTAATACAAGCAGTTAAAGTGAGAAATTCAGTAAGTCAGTGGGAGGATTCCTTGGATAGCAGGTTTCATTAGCCATGTGATCTAGTACATGTTAGGTGGTGTATTATGTGCATATGTAAATTAAAACGCAATATTTATGTGGCAGTAAAGAGCCAGGTAGGGCACAAATAAAAAAGAAAATAGAGAACCAAGTCTTTCAGGACACCAAAAAAGGCTTCTATATTGGTAAAGTTATCAATTACAATCAATAAATTGGGCGACATAAAATGATGCTGTCGCAGCAAAAACACACAAGGCTTGAAGGCACAAGGCTGATGCATAAAATCCATTATCTGAACACCATCCTCAAGGCCCATTTTATAATGATGAGTGGGGTAATTTAATAGTAATCAACTTCCAGTAATGGATAACAATTAAAAATTCATAATTTGCTCATTTCTACTTTAAATCTTCACCTTCTACTATAATTTTGTTATTACACATGCCAAAAGAGACATTAAAAGCCACCTTGAATGCAAACATCTAACGAATAATCAAACACCAACATGCCACCACATTAGCATTTTGATGAATTCCCTGTTTATTACAAGATAGATTAGGCATACTCATCTTAAATGTACACTGACGGTTTAATTTAACTTATTAGCACATGCACAGTATGTCCATGTATCCTTTGTACCCTGAGCAATTTTAAGACCAAATAAGCCCCTACTGAATTAAATCCAAACAATAAGGGCAATCTGGTCAACCTGTCTGTGTGAAAAACCTTCACACTTAATTAGCTATGAAGAAGCACAATATTAAGTATAATTTCAGTCTTCAGCTTTTTCACACAAACAGTCTGCCTGTGGATTTTCTATGTTTTATTTTTTTGCTTAATGACAAACCTTAACACTGCGGTGCAAATAAGACTGGAGAGGCACAAAACATGACTCATTCAACCAGCCTGAATGTGGGTGTTCTCATTATAACGGAGTTATCTCCGACTCCCAATTGGAGTGAAAGGACTTGATTAGAGAGAGAGAAGCTAATGACACAGTGAGGGCGGAATGTCACTCAATGCACATTAAACATTTAGACATCTGTTGAGAGTTATGTGTAACTATGAAGTCCATGTACTGCTTACTCTAACTAGCAAACTCTAACTATATAAGGCCAGAGAGTGACAAGCACACTTATATGGCAGACAATTAGGGACTCTGTTAAGTAGCAACGTCAATTAAAGCATCTTGGATTCACTTGTCTTCACTTCCATTTCAATCTGTTCCAGTGTAACAATTTCTCTCCACCCACTATTGAGTGTCACAGAGAGCGAGGCAGAAAAAAAAAAACTTCTGCAGGCTACTCTAGATGCTTCATTACCTTAACAGCTTATTGGATACATTTGAGCTGTGTCAGTTAAAAGTTTACCTTGAGCTAAGCTCAGTTCTGGAAAGTTTCCTCAGTTTGAAACAGATCAAACACGTGCTTTGTGCATTCCAGTCAATTCTACAAACATAGGGGGCTTCAAAGCCTCTACCGGAGCCTTGGTTCTTACCACTGATCCCGTACCTTGTTTGTACTTTAACAGCAGTTCCCAGATACCCCTGCGGGCATAGGGGTCCACTCCTGCTGTAGGTTCATCTAAGATGACGATTTTTGAGCCACCGACAAATGCTATAGCCACAGACAGCTTCCTCTGCATCCCACCTAGAAGACAGAACAATCTACATCAGCTACAGCATCTTTGTTTACATTGTGTCTTGGACATGTGCTCTTATTACAAAAAATTAATAAATAAAAAATAAACTACAGCTGACATGAAATGTAAACTCATCTCTACAGGCATTCTGGCTGTAATCAGTGAAAAATCTTTCACAACCATCTGTCAACATTAGTTTTCAGATGTAAAATGGACACAACATTGGCAAGTGATTATGGATTAAATGTGTCGAGATGTTTTATTGTCTTTTGGTGTAAAATGATTGATGGCGGGGAAGTAGATACACCTTACTTGGGTTATTCGAGTCTCCACTCTCACAGCGAGCTCTCCAAAATGCATCCAGTGTAGTGCTAATGTAGTGGAAATGTCAGCATAGATCAACCTTGAAAGTCATATTTCAGTGATTTTGCTCACAAGCAATCCGTGACTGAGGACAATTTATCAAGCAGGACTTGGCTCATGCCCCCCAGACAATGGATTACAACCTGTGACACACAGTGCGTCGAGACAGCCACATGAACGTGTGCCGTCAGGGGAACGGCATAACAGGGCAGCTTTATCCTTAATAGAAAGAATAATATACAGATGATATTCCTTCCCAGGGGAAATGAATGCGCCAACCCAGAAAATGATGCGCACATCAAAAACAAAATCTACATCTTATTTTAATCAGACACCAAACTACACACATCCAAGACATGTCAACATAACACACATATAGACACACCTGACAGGTTCTTAGCAAGATCCTTTCGCTTATGGGGTAAACCAACATCCTTAATCATCTGGTCCATCTCAATTTTCACCTCATCGCGACTCAGTCCTTTCAGCCTGGCGTAGAAGTAGATATGCTCCTCCACTGTCAGCCTGTAGAGGTGAAAATAACAATCATAGGGCCCATTTGACTGACATGTGAGGAGGTAAGAGTGACAAAAGAGGGCATCACCCGCCACTTATTCACATGTAGGTGTTGGAAATCTCCAAAATGTCACTTTTATTCATCTGAACTGACATAAAGAATAGTCTTGAATTTCATCAAAATAGCCTCACAGGTGAGAACATAATATGCCGTGACGTCTACTTCTGTGGTTGCATGAATATTTTAAATCCTACACACTATAGATGCTTTGACTGTCTGGGATAAATATTAATGAAAGTAATTTGCAGGTGCTCAACCCTAATTATGATGTAGGACTGGCATCGAGTTGCAGGTAATCAGTTTGTGGAGAGAGAGAAAGAGGGGAATCTAAAGGTGAAATAAAAAATAATGGTTGGGAACGATGCTATAAGGAGAAAATTGGTGGAAGGAGTGAGCAAAGTTCATTTCATTATTTTTTTTTACAGAATAAGGGATAGGGATGATGTGTTGATGTGAAACATAAGCCAAGACTGAGCCCTCATTATGCATGTGATTAAATTGCACTTTAATTATGCGGGTTTTTTTCGTCTTCTTTTTTTCCTTTAATACACCAGAGGCAAAACATGATTATATCAATGACCAGTTGAGAACAAAGAAGGATTTGCTAAATTCACTCACTCATTGAATAAGACATTGTGCTGTGGGCACATTCCCAAGTACTTTCGGATGCTGTCCATGTCAGTCTGGATGTTATATCCGTTGATGAGAGCTGTTCCTGATGTAGGTGGGAACAGTCCTGTCAGAATTGACCTACAAAGACATAAAACAAGACACAAATATCCTGATGAAGAAGCTTAGCGATGAATTCTGGCTGTTACATTTTTTTTTACCTCATGATAAATAATCTAATCCAGAACTATACAGCTAGAATCAACGAGAGAGTACCTGCAACGTAGAAGCAGTTGGCTGAGCATAATGCTGAATTACATTTATTCCCTGATCCCTTTAAACGTATCTGTCAGTGGATAATATGTTCTATTTTATCAAAATGTTCCAATTTAATGAAAAATGTGTTTTCAAGTACTGAAAAATGGAAACAGTGCTGTGCTGCTGTATCAGAAGATTTAGAGCAATGACTATCCATATCTTCTCTTTTAACATGTATTCAGTCTCAGGCCATTAATTATGTATTATTTACTTAGTAGCCTGTGCAGAAAAAAAACAAACAACATACAAAAGAGGACACAGTTAAAAGCATGATAGTGTTTTGGTTAACGGAAGTTTGGATTTGGAACGGACAACATTGCTGCATATTCCCAAAGAAGCTACATGACGTAAAATGTGTGCACAAATTCAGTTGTAACAGTACATCTCACAGATAGACTGTGCTCTGCACACACAGAACTCCAGTGTGTGACAGAGTCCTTCCCCTGTCCTTTCTGTTATTGTGCTCTGTTGTGTTTCGTTACAGTTGCTCAGAGCGGATGTCTTCCCTTTAGCCCTTAGCCTTGCTTCGCTTGCTCTCTCTCTCTCGCTTATTCTTTCTGGGCCACTGGGTTTCAGTTATATCCTGTCATCCTAACCCCCTTCCAACATTTCCACTATTCTTTAAACACCAATTAGATAAGTCCCACTATCGACACAACAGCTGACTCTGTGTGATAAATGTCCTCTCAGAAGATGTCACTCTTTGATAGCAGTGACTGTTGAATTAATGTAGCCACAGTACAGTCGACATTGTGTACAAGTTAGATTAGTTGCACCCTGTGAAATTACATGAATATTGAGCCAAGTGGCAAAGCATGAGAGAAAAAGATAATGCAACTCACATTGTGGTTGTTTTTCCGGCTCCATTGTGGCCGAGAAAAGATGTGATTTGATTCTCGTAGAAGTCCACACTCAGCCCGTCCACAGCAAGCTTCTTTCCAGTCTTGTAGATTTTAACAAGATTGCGGACTGAGACCCCAGCTGTCATATTGGGTGGCGGTTTCTCCAGATACTCTTTAGAAACACGTGCATTGATTCATAAACACACACAAATACACAGAGAAAAAAGCATTAAAGCAGGTTAAAAAAAAGTATATATATATATAAATGTATTTTAAAAAGGCACAAACCATGGTCCAAACGTAAACAACGGTAGCCCTTCAAGATAACAACAAAATCACACATAGTAGTATCCACTGATGCTGCAAAAAGGTTGTTTACATCAGTATAATTTGTACGCACCGATATAAACCATGCCATTTTAAAATAATATTGCTGACAAACACAAAAATGCTTTGTTTCCTTTCAAACTCTCATTCATATTGTCAAAAAAAACCCTCATTGGGTCTTTAAAAAAGAGAAAAAAGAAAACACTAAAAGACAAAAACAACCAACTCAGTCAGTCTGAATGTTGACTGGAAATTGTTTTAACAAGTTCTTAACTCGTTTTAACAAGTTCTTAACTTGAAACTCACCTATTATCATCCTATGTGACAAATAAGGTGCTAATGTTTGTTTGCGACCCATCCGTATGAACTTGCTCCCAAAATAACATTCTCAGGAATACATAACAACTGGGTATGTTACACTACAGATACACAGGTGAGAAGTGAAAATTATGACAGTTTACCGTTATGTACAGTGGAGTCCTTCAGCAAGTCGGGGTCAGCGTCAGTCACGGAGGGCTTCCCACACCAATAAGATGAAGTGAAAGGGAAGTACCATGGCTTAGGGATGCCGTATTGGCCTGGCATCAAGCGCAGAAAACATTATTCACATTTTATTAACAACTTGGCTTGAGGGAATATGGTACATTACAGTGTACATTTCCTCTTGACAGCCTGGCACAAATCCTGCCTTCTCTTAATTAGAGTCGCTGAGAAAAGCATTAAGACTAGCCTGTTAAGATAGCTGCATTGGCTATTGATTTAACCTGGCCTAGGGGATGGGATCTCATGCGACAGGAGAAAACTGGAACCCCACATTTTAACATCTTTACAGTTTAGATATGGCAGTAGTAGACAGTGTACAAATAAAATAACACTGATTAAATCTGCTTAAAAGTTAATACCTGGAAAGACATTCTCAATGTACCAGGTGAGCAGCCAGTAAAACGCAGCATCAAAGAGCATCATGATGATGGACACGATGAAGGTGTAGCGGTCTCCCTCTTCTGGACTCTTGTTAATGTTGTGCCACTGAATACCGATGCCTTGCTCCTCGTACTTGGAAAAGTTCTCGCAGCCATAGCCAAAGGCCACGCATGACAATAAGCTCTGGGAATGACAGATGTGCAAATAAAAACATCCATAGTCAAAGGAGTAGTTAGACATTTTTAGAAATACGCTCATTTGTTTTCATGAAGGTGTAGTGAAGAAGATTGCAGGTAGGCAGATTTTGTTACTTTGCCAGGTTAGCTGTTCCTCTCTGTTTCCGCTCTATATGCTAAGCTAAGGTAGAATACATACTGTATTTAATGTATTGACAAGAGAATAGCATCAATCTTCTCATTTAATTTTCCACAGGAAAGGAAATACATATATTCCCCTAAATAATTAGAATATTATATTTTTGGGGAAGTAATAAAACTTGCTATGTGATAGCCTTCGATTACTAAATTCAGGTGATGAATTAATTGTGAGAGATATACTGTTACCACCCAAGGTCACACCCATAAGCAATCATTACACTATCTTGGTAGACAGAGGAATATCTTCGCAGGCCTCAGCTGGTATAATTGCTGTGTTGCCTTTGTGAACATCTCTAAGGACTTGGACAAGATGGAGACTAGAATGTGTGTGGTGAAAACTAAGATTTGTTGGATCTTTCATACAGCAGGAAATCACAAATGATGCTTTGCCCATGAGACATCATCTGCCATGGCCTATCACTCTGCATTGCCATGTTGCCTGCCAGCTGTTTTATCATGCCTCATTTGCTCACAGCATTTTCACTCTGGCAGAAACATTTGCAAAAGCTTCAGAGACAAACCATCATGGATACTATCTACCCGGTGTTACATTAGCAAGCATAGAATATAAAAAGCTCTGCAGTGATGGCAAACCTCTAGCCTGGCTGCTAACACTGCTGGCAACTTCCTGTGTTGTCCTCCACTGCCCATCTACAGCCAAGCAATCAACAGTGAATCAGTAGATGAGGGGTGACAGCAGGGCTAGTGGGCACCCATCCTTGACCTCTGTATGAACGGCTGACAAAACGACAGGAACCACTCCTTTGGCTTTTGAGAAAAGGGCACGAGTTGGGACGCCGACAAAACAAATCCCCTCTACTGAACACGTGTAGCCACCATTCAGCTGGCTACAGACAAAGGGCATTGTTAAGAGGAAGAGTAACCAGGGTTCCAGCTCTTTCCAAGAGGTCATTTTTCAAGACATTTCTGACAAATAGAGCTGGAATGACAGACAAGATCACAACAGAGACACATGCTTCTGTCTGAAGTGCTTTCCTTTAAAAACTGTAATAGTCAGTTTCTTAAGTCTGACAAGAAAATGTTGGAGTACAAAGTATGCCTGTGTGAAAAGCATTTCTCAGAATGAACTGGATCTTGGAAAACAAAGGGGAGGATAGAGCTGCAATGATTAGTCCATTAATCAATTAGTCAATTGGTGGAAAATTGTTAACTATTTTGATATTTTTTTAATTATACAAGAATATAAAAGATTCCCTTGTTTTAGCTTTTCAAATTTGAGGATAAGCAGCTTGAATAGCTTTGGGTTTTGGCTTTTAGGAAATTGCACGGGCATTTTTGACAATTTTCTGACATTTTATAGACCAAACAAAAGGACCTTTGTTGCGTGCCATTCCCCTTCTCTCTCCTCTCCTCCTGTCTGCCTCTGTACGCCATGCTATAGAATACATGCAAAAATAATAAATATAAAAAATACTAATCTAATAAAAAAAATCATTATACTGAAAATTTAAATGTCAGAAGAGTTGCATGACTGAACACAAACCATATGCGTAAGTCAGCTGCCAGATGTTATAAAAGCATAG
The DNA here is from genome assembly GCF_021292245.1 of Micropterus dolomieu. Classification (NCBI taxonomy): domain Eukaryota; kingdom Metazoa; phylum Chordata; class Actinopteri; order Centrarchiformes; family Centrarchidae; genus Micropterus; species Micropterus dolomieu. The sequence continues at coordinate 18,326,056 of NC_060161.1, read as the reverse complement.
ATCAATTAATTGATTTCATCAAAGGAAAAGCTGAGAAGTTATTTTGCAGGAATTACCATTTTTCTCAGGATTATCCCAGGACTGGAAGATTAATTTAAAGTATTTATAGTTTCCCAGCATATAAAGAATCTCTCTCTCTCTCTATAAAGGTCTCTCTCTTGTTTCTAACTCATTAAAAACTGGAGGTAAAAGACGGAGAAAATAGTCAAAGCACAGCTGATAGGTAGTTTGACTGTGGCTACACCCTGTTTTACAGTAGCCCTCTGATTCACTGCCTGTAGCTCTTCTTTGGCACACAGGTGCAATCAAAAGCTGTTAAACATATAAATTCAGATGATCTTTTGAAATTCTGTTCCGATTAAAGACTTCATTATAAAGGACAATGTGGGGGACAATTTGTATGCTTTGGCACGATAGAGTTTCATCCGAGCTGGGAGAGCGAGAAAGCTCTACACACACACACACATCTCTGATAAAGTGTGAGGATCAACTGGATAGTGGTTTGGTCAGAGGAACATTGCTCATGCTAATTAGATAGCTAGAGGGCTATCCATCTAGTTGTAGCAGGGGAGAAAAATCTCAGCGCCAGGTGAGGCCCTGGCAATGGCACTTTGTGTAGATAATAAAATAATAAGGTTTGCAGTGCTTTATATATAAAATGCCTACCTAACCTGCATACAGTCTGTAAAAGGAAATGGACTGAAAAGTTTCCTAAATGAAAGGAATGACATCATTTTAAATGACTTACTCAAAGACCAGCAGTTCCAGCTGCTATGTTGGCGGTGGAGGATGAACGGTTAAAGCAGACGGTGTCAATGTAAGATGTTATTGATTGCCACTATTTAAATTGGATCAGTAAGTAACATTAGACTGTTTACCTTGACCACCCAGCACCTGATACCGCATTGTTGAAGTAGACAAACAAGAAAACATGACCTGACTGAAATTCGGGGAAGATGCACTCGCCCGCACAGCAATGAAGATTCAAGATTTTGTGTGTCTTTGTCTGCAGAAAAGGACAGCTTAAGGACAAATGATACCGGCACCGCCTTAAAGGTCACGCAGAAAGGCTACACTGAAAGTTGAGCAATGGTATACTATTTATCTTTATCCCTTAGAGGATAGGAGAAAATCCCCAACTTCCTCACTGTGTCTGTCTAGTCTCTTCTTTTATTTAAATGTTTCATGTTTCTTGTCACTTGAGTATGTCCAGTTTTAACTAAATGTTTCAGGTTTTTGCCAAAATATGTCAGAACAAACAGAACCCAATGCGTAGTGACAGTATGAATATTTTAAGCAATTCCTAAATGCTTTTGTGTGACCTCTAAACTCATCTTGCAGCCAAGCTTCACACCTCTCTATAAGGAGGGTAAAGGCAAACCTCTCACAGATATTATTAACACGTGCTGGTTGCTATGAAATGAACTGGATTTCTAAGGAAAAGGAAAAAGGATAAGGAACAAATGACTGATTTCCAAAGTCTGATTATAATGGCAATAAACAGAACCTAGGAATATAACAAAAAATTAAGAAAAAATACAGTCAGCCTTTGTGTATGATAACAGCAGGAGGAGATATTAAAAACCATGTCAGAGCTAAAGATGGACTTACAACTGCAACCTTGGCCCGGAAACCCATGACGTCCCTCCAGGCGTAGCAAAGGATGTGCGGCAGGTAGAGGACAAAGTAGATGAGGCCGCCGCACGCCGCTGCTAAGTTGGCCTTAGAGAAGAAGACGCTAATGAAGAAGCACTGAGTGATGGTGGCCAGGCAGAACACCAGCAGGAAGACAAAGATTACTGAGGGGTCGCTGTACTGCAGCACTTTGCCATACTGTGTCAAAAGAAACAAAGGAATTACAGGAGAAACACAGAAAGGTGATGTCAATAGAAGACAAAAAAAGTTCAGGGTTTGGTAGAAGAGGCTATCTTGCAGATAGTTTTTCAGGGGAACAGAAAATGATTCAGAAAATGTGATCATTATAGGTTAAGGGGTTTGATTTTTACTGGCAGAGTAAAAGAGTTGGAAAGGGTTAACATAACTGGTGTGTCTATTTCTGATATGCACCTGAACATTTTTCAATTTTTCAGGTTGACTGAATTATATAATCTCAAAGTCATTAAATATGTCACTCTTTTATTCTACCAGCTTGAAGGAGGACCCTTCTCTAATTTTAGTGAGCTACTCGTGAATCCATCCATTCTCCCACATTACACCATGATGCTGATGTCTTCTCTGAGCCTAATTCAAAGAGGCACTTAAACTGTTAGGATAATGGTGCTATTGCAGTGGATGGTTATGATTAAAAACCTTATAGGGGACATTGTTACATGGAGCTGTATGAATGTTAATTATAGAAACTTTTCCAAATTTGCACAGACTAAATGAACTCTCAAGTACAACTGTGTTAGCGTCAAGTAAAATGATCTCATTTTAGTGCTTAGGTTTCTCTTCAAATTAACATCTTCATTATTTCATACAAAGGTCTCATGAGGCCATGAGACTTGATGGCCATAACTCTCCAAAAGTAGTGTCAGGTCCTCCTTGAATCATTGTTGAATCATTTTGAAATCACCTTCAGGATTAGGGTAAGGAGGAGAGCGCTGACAGCCAGCGGCAGCACACTGGACACTGCCCAGCTCAGCCAATAGATGGAACTTCTCAGTCCCATGATCCTCACGGTTTCCTTAAGCCTCGCCTCTTTCTCTGCGACGATACCCTTAACGATCATGGCCACTGAGTAGATCCAGGCTAAAGTCATGTATAAGGGGAGGGAGCGAGCCAGAGACCGGAGGAACCTGAAGGGCGGACGAGCCAGATCAGACAAGATAACAACCCCACTGACATCTGTTATTGCCGTGGAATCTGTGTCTGCATAATGACATGTGATCACAGACTTCATATCAATATAAATCAGCATTCCCACTATCTCAATTCTGCCCGCATTATAAGGCAGTCTTGTTAACAAACAACCCAGGTCAATGCACTCTCTCTGGTGCTATATGGGCTCTACTTAGTTTTCCTTTGTCAAAGAAAGGTTAGCAAACAGTTTCTAATGGAGACGGAGCAACTCCACCATTCATTTGCGGTAAGGAGACCCTGAGGCTTATGTTTAACATACCAACCATGAACCGCAACATCCGTTTTGAATCTGTCCAGGGACCTCTCGTTGCATCTCTCCATTATCACCATGTGACATAATAACCCCAAATGATAAGTTAATAAATCATTCATTCATTTAGACTTGTGAAGAATGAACAAACTCTGATGTATTAAGTCCAATACTGACTCTGCGTTTTGCTCTGATTTGGTTTCCACAACTCCTGAGGGAAATATCAGGCTCTCTCAATAGCTGCTAAATGTTGCACTGTGTTCCCTAGCTAGTTGCTAACTTTGTCTGCTGAGGAGGTAGCGTTCAGTGGGATTTAAGAGGTCTCTTGCTGCCTACTGCTGGAGACGGAACTGATAAGAACAGTAAGACTCGACCAAAACAGTAAAGTTGTGGGCCATATACCCAAATAATGAGCTGGAAGATGCTTAAAGGCTGTGTAGGGCTGAGGGGAGGGTGATAATTATTTGTGGGTTCATCACTATTAGCAACACCTTTCAGTCATTAAATCCACTGTGGCAAATGGCAAGTTAAGCACCAGAGGCTTTGTTGACGATGTGAAGCGGTTGCAGTTTGGTTTAGGCACCAAAACTACATGGTTATGGGTAGGAAAACATCATCGTTTGGGTTTAGTCACAGAATCACAGATAGGTCACAGAGTTTGGGGTTACACCGGCTGCATTTACACCAGGCTGAGATCTTAACACACTACAATCCATAAGCATCCTGATTGAAATGCGCTCTGCATACATTTACTCCTTGCATTTTTTCCTTTTCCAGTGGAGATATTCAGATACAGATTTCTTGTTAGTACCAGAAGTAAATGCGGATAAGTCTATGGCAAAAAGACTGTCTGACATGTCAAACATTCTCACTGTGCAAGTGGTATAACAAGCACTTAAAGACAATCGTGAACGTAGTAATTATACAACGTAAATTTACTCGATTACAAGTCAACTTTAAACGACTGTACTTAAATTAAAGTACATAAACATTATTAGAAAAGTGTACCTAAGGTAACAAAAGTAGCAACATCACCCAGTTAATATGTATAAGTCAGTAGCATTTAATTGTTGTATGACAGGGGGTAGTTTAATATATAGCAATGTATCCTTTATTCCTGAAACTAGTAACTATAGCTGACAAATAAATCTGTTGCGCAACAAGTACAATATTGCCCCCTGGAATGTAGTTTAGTGGAAGTAAAAGAAAGTAAAGCTAATGTTCCGACATCATCCATTTCTGTCCCATTTTATTAAATTTTTAGTCCTGTGTGCATGGGTGATTGATGAGACGTCAGAAGCTGTCTTCCGACTGTGAAGGTGGCCTCTGACGCAGTCATTCTTTTCTAAGCGCTCAGTGTTGTTGTGCACAACAAAGTAATCAAATTTTAATGACCGAGTGCAAACATGGCAAAATATTTGGAAGGTGGTTTCACGTTGTCAAGCCAAGGACACACTGTTTGGGAGAGGGAACGTGTATTGATCATCACTGATCAGTTTTACTTTTCATAACGGAAACCCTGTCAAACAAACACCTTGATTCAGCCGGACTGAGATGGTGGCCAAGTGTGGGAACAGTGTAAATATATCAGTCTGGATAATACATGCATTACCTCCTCCATAATGGAAGAGAAAACAAGTGTAAAATGACAGAGGACTCAGGTGCAGATGAAAAAACTGGTTGTTGTCACACCTAATCCAGATACAGCCTTATGATAATTACCATTTGATTTCCTATTATTATTAATGTGCTGAAAATGGCTGTGAAATTATCATTTAGAATGGGCCTGTGATCTGAATACACATCGTGCTTGCAGTTCCACCTCCAAGGCACTCAACTAACTCAATTTATTGTTATTAATGTTTACAAATTGTTGATGGCTTGCAAACACATTAGGCTGATGGGAAATTACATTTCACCCAGCTGTTCAAATATCAGTTTTTATTTACCAGCCGCGTTTTCCAATTAAACTGCAAAAATTGATTAGGCCGATCTAAAATAACCATCCTTTTTTTATTTCATTAACAATGCCTACGAAATAAGGAGTCGTTGAAGGATGTGCTCTATCTAAAGGAGACCAATGATAATGCTGCTACATCGTATGTCACCAATAGCACCAAGGGTCTCCCTTTTGTGATAACTGCTTTGTGCATCTTTTTTAATCAATCCTTAAGCAGAGGATCCTTCCAACAGATAAGCAACTCCATTATACCCTACCAAATCAATGATTTAACAGAGGGGTCAGAGTGTATTATATTTCCAGTACATAGACATTTGCTAATTAAGAAAAATGATAATACACATGCTCCACATAACTTACACTGGTCACATTTTCTTTAGCCTCTTTTCTGGGAATAACACCAACACCACTTGGATTTTTTTCTAAAGATTTTCCAGTGACTGATGATATTAGACCCATTAGGTGATTGTACTTGCAGTGCATGATACATCATGAGTGTGATGATGCTGAGATAGGCTTTGGTTGTCTTGAGTATTGCTCTTTCATACTGTGCAAAACCTGTGTACGTTATCCATGAGTTCAATGGCTGGTGAAAAATACAGTGAATCTAAACACAAGGCTTTGACAAGTAGTCTCAAGTTCATATTATTTCTGAAGAGTTGGTGTCAAAAAAAACAAAACAAGCAAATATTAATCTCAAATTGTTCATATTTGTCTCACATAACCCAATATTTAATTTATTTTACTTTTTCATACAAATCACAGCGCTGTATATTAAAAATAAATAAATCTCACTGCTGCAAAAGGATTTTAGTCTCCTCTCTGAACTTGAGGTCTCTGGAGTACCGTTCCTCCCACTGATCACTATTACCCTGCAAATTCGATAATGTAAAATAGTGCACAGAGTTCCAGTGGCCAAAAATAATACATTTCATTGCAATCATGGAAATACAGCACCAATCATTCAAGCCTTCTTTGCTTAAAGCACAGAAGAAGAGGTGATGCAATTACAGGAAATAAAGGTCAAATACTACTGGTGTGATTTTAATTTGACTAAATTGCAGTTTTGGTCGCATGCTCATGTAATTAGGAATCATGAATAATGAGCTGATTATGTGCTCATTAGCTGGTTAGGATTAACAACAGCAAGAATGCCAAAACACAAACCATGAACAATTCTCTGACCTGAATGCCCCGGGAGAGTATAAGATGATTTGGTTGGATGCATTTGGTCAGATGCTGAATTTCTCAGTCCTGCAGCTTTGACAAGCTTCACCCTATTCTCTGTGTTTCTGCATTTTACTTTTATTTTTCTATTCAATACATGAAGATGTGTTTATGCTATGTCAATGAAGTTACAAATATCCAAAACACATAAAGTATAGTCATGGATGGGAGAAAAAAAAGTGTTATTTCTAAAATGTTAACTTTTAAAACAGCTCTACATCTTGTATGTGAAATATTGTCATTGGCTAAGTTCATATTCACTTGTTGATGCTTTGTGTTTTGATACTTTCCACTGCGCGATTTGTTTCTACTGACCTTGACCAAGATACTTATGAGACCACAGGGTATTGTGAGCAGAACAATGTTCTCTGTGAACCTTGCAGACCAAAGGGCAATGTTTTGAATGCCCACAGCACGCAACACTTCCTTAAGCCGCAGTTCTTTCTCCAGCACCAGGCCTTTGATGGTCATGCACACAGTGTACATGAAGGCAAGAACCAGGAACATGGGCAGGATGCCTCCAATACTCTGGACGAAGCTGGTTGTAGAAGAAAGCAATCAGAAATGTCAGGACTGCACATATACTGTAGTAGTTGAGTCGACTGAAGATACATGCATGGACAAGTTTTTCCAGATCCTGCTGAGATTAAATCCTTTAATCCTTGATATAATGTTCAGGGGATCGTAGGCTAACTTTATAATTGTCTTAATGTGGCGGTTGAAAGTCAGGTCTGAGTCTATGATCACACCAAGATTTCTGGCTTGGTTTGTGGTTTTTAACATTGCCAGAGTGCTGACTTTTAATCGTTCGTCCTTGGCCCCGAAAACAATTACTTTAGTTTTATTAGTTTAACCCCCTTGACGCCTGTATTCGTTTACAATTATATAAAAAAAAGTTGAGTTTTTTTAATTTGTTTTCAAGCTGATGCTAAATTAAGTGGAGATTGTTAAATTGTCTATAGAACATAGAATCATATAAATTAGGGTATAATGTAGGTATGATGCAAATTAGCAACAACAGGCATAAACGAGAAACCATTGCTTTCAAAAGGTTTCTAGGTACATATCAAATATGCACAAACGGCAATTGGGGGAAGACATACGTATTCTCAGCTGCAGTCTGAAAGAAAGTGGTGTGATGCAAATTCGCGACCATCAGTGTTATGGGGTTAATTCAAGAACATTCTGGCACATCTATTTATTGATTTGTTTCAATGCACTTACTTAGAGCTTGCATGAGATTATAGAGATGGTTATGTAGATTTGTGTGTCACCTGCATAATTATGGTAACATACTCTGAACAAAATTATAAACGCAAGACTTTTGTTTTTGCCCCCATTTGTCATGAGCTGAACTCAAAGATCTAAGACTTTCTCTATGTACACAAAGGCCTATTTCTCTCAAATACTGTTCACAAATCTGTCAAAAAAGCCACTCGAAAATGTGTAGTTTCACTGTATTGGGGGGGGGGGGGTCCGGAAACCAGTCAGTATCTGGTGTGACCACCCTTTGCATCATGCAACGGCTGTGTGAAGTTGCAGTCAGGTCGAGACCCCACTGTGTCCACTTTTTTTAAGTGGGCACAGGGACAACACATATCCTGTATGATATGAAGGAACTGATTGGTTGTCTAATTTGTTGAATTTTGTTAATGAAGAAGGCAGTAAATTCATTGCAGGTCCTGGTAGATAAAAGTTCACTGGAATGATGATGAGGATTACCCCATCAACAGAATATTAAACAGCAATTATTTTGGTAACCGATTATTAAATTTAAGTAATTTTGTAAGCAAAAATGTTCAATCATTCAACATTAATTTGAGAATTTGCTAATTTTCTTTGTCATATGTGATATTTGAACTGACTTTAGACTGTGGGTTGTACAAAACAGGAAAAATGCTGATATCACCTTGGGCTTTGAGAAAATGTAAAATTAATTTTTCACTATTTTATGACATTTGAGAGAAATCATGATAAATTGATAATAAAAACAATTGTTAGTTGTAGCCTTAGTGGCATTTAACACAAAGATAATCAGACTTTTACATGCATACTCTTTTCTAAAGGTTACCCATTGTAGTCTTAACATGTAGTAAGTAAAAGGAAACTATTTTTCAGATAAATAAAATGTTATCATTGTTAGGGACAATCAACACAATTGTATTCTCAGATTCAATGGTATAGAGGCGTTTTTTATTTTTACACTGAGCTAACCTTCATAAACTTGGTGCATCAGCTCAATCAAGCCATTTAGTCCTGCAACTCATGCCAGAGATGATGTATGATTTGATGCTGTTACAACACAAGGCGGCAATATTAAACTGGCTTCATAATGCCACCAAAATGCCATGTCAATATCTTCCCCTCTCCCAATATAACAAAGTGCTTCATTTGCTTTATTAGACAGTGAAGGGGGGAGATCAAATATATTTTGACAAAGTATAGATTTCACTTATACTTGCATTCCATAAATACTGGGGATATAATGCAAGCAAAGCACCGTTCAGCACGTCTAAATGAAGCACAAAGTGACTATGCAGTAATTGGCACAATTATGACCTTCTTTAGCAATTTAACATACACAGCTGATCAACGTACACTTCCATAACATTTTCATTAAATGTATTTCGCCTATAATTCTGTAGTTCAAACGAACATCTTTTTACCATAATTGTTAGTTAGCCCTGCATGGGTGCATTTTTCAGGAGGTGATTTTTAATCAGATTTTTTCTCCTTATTTGTGAATATATGATGTTTTATACTTTGATGTACTCCTCCTAGCAGGATAACCAGATCCAGTTAGAAGTGGTCAGAAAAGCCTTAAAGACTCTGATGATGCTTTATTGTGAAGATTGTTAAGTATAATTAGTGGGTGAAATTTAACTTCTTGCAGTATCCAAAAGACATGAAAAGTCAGAGCTGTTACAGGCCTTGAGTAACGACATCGCGGCTGTGGCAATCATCACTGCTTGCAGCTTTAATACTTATTTTTCTACAACTTATTTTACTGTCAACTGTCTTTTTAAAAACAGCTCTTTCCGCTTTCTATCACCTCACTGCGGCCGCTTTCATTTTCCTGGGTAACTTGACATTATATCAAGAGATGAGTAGATTCATTTTAAGTTTCAGTTATGCAAAATGTTGTTTAGTATAAACAGATTTGTCAGTACATCAGCTGATGATGAAAGTTTAGGACTGTCTTGCAAACACAACAAAGAGATTAAGTTAGTTCCACTGAGACCTTAGAGGAAGATCAGTTATATGAGAACTTGAATGAGAGGAAGTTCAGTTATACCAGAACTTGAATGAGAGACAGATAAGAGTTGTTTTCAGGGACACTTCCGCTACCCTCATGGGATGGATCACTTGCAAACGACACGCCTTGAAAGCAGCGAGGGAAGATTGGTTGACACAGAGTTTTAAAAAGTTCAGATCCAGAGCAACTAAAATTAAAATCTGTTACAAGATTACATAAATAAAATTGCCTCTATGAACCTGGAAATATAATACACTTGAGCACCTTTTCTAGGGAGGTAAACAGTCTCAAGTAGCAAATGCACCAGGTTGCATACTTATTCTGGTATTATCTGCTCCCTGTTCTACCCTAACATCTCTGTAACAGCTGACAGTCTGTGTGGCTTAACTCATTCTGCGACTTCTAGCACAGGAGGGGGAGAGATATGTCATGCACACCGTGTCTGACACTGACAACCTTGCCACCAGATGCTCTTGAATTATACATTCGTTGATCGATCAAAGGTGCTTAAGTAACAGAACTCCAGGCGGATCTGCGTTACAGGGCTCCAGTTACATTGGCAGCCTGACCTAAATTTAGGGAAGCTGGAAGACTGATTTCACAGTAAATCGAGAGATAGTAGAGCACAGCCTCCCCAGAGGTTGGCGTACGATGCAAAAAAAAAGAAAAGAAAAATAGCTTCCTTTCCATTTTCAGCAAATTTACCGTTGAGTTACTTGGCTGGCTGTAACTGAGCAAGTCATTGAAGGGAACAGACTTCATTCAATGCGGATTATCTCATTGCTGGTACAAATGATTGCTTCAGGAAAAATGTGCATGTGGTTATGGCATAAAGAGTACTTAGGACCCATATGTAATGTGTTTTTTCTTTTTTTGTAACAGCAAAATCACATCTAAAAATTGAAGTTTAATTTCATTATTGAGAAACAGCTGAAGTTTAAATATCATTTTATAGTTTTAAAATGCATATCTTTGTACATTTAGCAGAGAAAAATTATAAAAACGGTTAACCGTTGATAGTGACGCACTACTTTCATTAGTCCTTGCTGAATACTTTCTGAATAATTCTATAAATATTAATTACAGGATGTGAAAAATATTTAGACTTGTAAAAGCCAAGAACTATTGCTTACATTACAATATATTATTTAACATCAAACTGATAATAAGGTAGGCATCCAATTATGTATTGTTACTGTGAGTTCAAGACCAGTGAGAGATGAAAGCAAGCAAGACAGTTTTGTCTTTATACTTTCAGCAGGCATAGGTTTACACACTTATATGCATGTTATTATGCTATATAACGCTAACAAATATATATAAAAGTTTCTACAGTTTGGATTTGTTTTCAGCAAAAGCTAATGTTTGTAAATGTGAATCCAGTGATTGGAAAGCAGAGAATATCTTCATTTAATTGACAGTGATTCTGAAATGGCATTCTGCTTGTATAAAAAAAAAACAACTGTGAAAAATGATTTTAACTTCCAAATGCACCAAAGCTTTGTATGCTTGGACAGTATGAATACTGTAGCACCTGCCATTGAGCATCTGTCTGATGCTACAAAATGCCACACAGGATTAAACTATTAAATAAATAAACTCATCAATGCACTCTCATGATTTGGCTCGCTGCTTCCCCAGTCCTAGGCCCTGTTTCAGAAAACGGGTTTAGTGAAAACTCTGAGTAAGTTGAGCCCGAGATGAGGGAAACTCTGGGTTTTCGGTTTCAGAGACCGAGATCAGATAAACTCTAACCCCGGCAACTTACACTGTGAACCTAACCTCCTCGGGAGGAGGTTTACTTCAACAAATGTTGAGTTTCTCTCTGACTCCTCCCCTCCTGCGGAGCCTGAAGCGGCTGTCTGACATTTCCTCATTCATACTGTCGATATCAAAGCACGTATTGGAACGCAATTAGGCCTACGTCTTTAGAAACATCGATATCACGGTTAGATAGGCTATAGACCGTTTTGTTTTTTACCCAAACATGATCTTGAACATAACCGCTTTTATGATCAATCTGTCATCGATGTATGGACAGAGAGTTATCTTTGTACAGCACAGAATAAAATCTATAAGCTACACTGTCCTTCTTTATAACACAGTGACTCTGTGGACATAAAGGCAGCTGTCAGGTTGGCAACAGTTACACAAAAACACTTACCTTGAGCTACATTACAGCAGTAGGCCTAATCACTGTTTAAATTAATCTGTACAAAACTGATCAATGAACAGTAATCTTTCATATTGTAGTCGCACTGATTGGAACATTCGTAGGAATCAACTGGATACGATTTGAAAATTTCTGAGTGAGGATGACTGTGGTGCAGCTGAAACAAATAAACGTAGTTTAAAAGTGAGTTTTTCATTACTAGCTTCATACAGCATTTCATAAAATATGAAATGAGCAAGACTGTATTAATGTAAAACAGACGTCTAAAGCTTTACAGTCAGTTTGGACCTAGACAAATTTTCCACTGCAAACAAATCATTAATAGACTAACCTACTGAGTTGGACTGTGACTTCACAATCACAGTTCCAGGAGTAGGTTATAGCCTAAACTATGTCTAATCTGTTCAGTTAAATGTTTTCATCTTCAGTTAGCCTGTTACCACCGGCATTTTGGGATACAGCTGAATAAATAGGCCTGTAGCCTATTTAAAATGAATGTAATGGGCTGTAGGAGAATTCCACTACTTTATCATTCATTAAGGAAATCCCAGCGTGGTGAATAATTAATGAGCAATGCTGCATAAAATGTAGCCTACCTAATATTGTTAACATATTGATCCTTCCTCTACTCCTGCGTTTTAAAATAAATAGCCTATCATGCTCCGCATTGGGACGCATTCATATTTCTAACTCCACCCGATTAAAATGGAGGCTCTGCCTTTATTTACCTGTTGCCATGGTGAATAGTAGTATCGGAGCTCCATTGACGATGGCTTTTTTTCATCCCCATACATGCGCTTCCATCAGGTTCAGCATACTCAGAGTTGATTGAATTTATTCTGATAGGCTTTTCTGAAACTGAACACTCGGAGTCAACTCAGAGCTCAGGGTTAAGCTCAGAGTTGGTTTAACCTGCTTTCTGAAACAGGGCCATAGTGTGTTCTGTCTATTTTCCCTCTCCCTTGTGTTTTTATTTTGTCATCTGTCTGTCCTATGTGTGTGGGTGTGGTGCTCCTGGTTCTCTCTCTCCTCATCAGGACACCTGTGACTTCCTACTCACCTGAAACAGATTCTGCAATCACCTCTCCTGTCTTAAACCCCTCTCGCCTCTCTGCCTGCACTCAGCTCCAGCCTCACAGTGGATTTCAAAGCACCATTCCCACCTGTTGTTCACTAAAACCCCTGTACCTGTTGCTAACTGTGCTGCCGTGTCTGCTCCTGAATCTTACACAGCCCTTACTAATATGCACAGCTGTTATTGTGCGCTTGGCTTCAGCACTAACCAACATGTTGTTTGGCTACTCACTGAAGCCCTGCATTCTGACCATTTACCATTTACAAAATATATATTATCTGGTCATCCTTGTATCCAAACTGTTGAGCCAAGAAAATAAATATACAGCCTATACTATTCATGTCTTTGCTCTCCACTGTTCTCTTATGTAAGCACAGATAAATAATATTTGTTGATCTGGAATTACAGTGCATTATAAGCCCTTCTGGGGCTGTGGCTACAAAGAAGTCTTTCAACATGTAAAGAATCATACAGCAAATATGTTCTGGTGTTATTAATACAGCTTTTGCCCAGAGCACAAGCACTATGAACATGAAGCAAAATATCAACAGCTTATTTTGCTTGCTATGAGCTTCAGATGTCTCAAATGTGCTCAACTACTTCGCCCACTCTCAGTAGCAACAATGCCTAGGCTAATTAGCTACAGTAGATGGACAATGGCATATTTCTCCCATATCATTGAGTTAAATATTCCTCACCTCCACTGCAGCCCTATGTTATGCATTGCTGAAAGCAGCCTTAGATCTCACATCAAGCCCATGTGAATGTGAAAGACCTATTGATAGGGAGCACAGCCTCGGGATCCAAACAAGAGATGCCTCTGATTCAGGAGTATGCGATGGCACAGAGGCCGCTGATAAAGGACCAGCAAGGGTCAAGCTTTATCCCACAGCGTCATCTCGGGCCTGCACATAATGTGAATACAAAGACAGCGGGAGCAAATACAGTTTGGTTATCTCATGTTCGAAATGCCAACAGGGTCAGCTGTGGTTGAAGTGGTCCAGATTGCAGGTGCGTTACAGCCAACAGCGGTGAGGAGGAAATGAGGAACGCAAAAGGGAAATGATTTCAAAGGCGGGGTCTGTTGATCAGTATTGGGGTCAGTGCAGATAAGCCTTGGTAGCTGAAGTTTATCAATGAAGTAGAATTATTATTCTAGCAGAAACTAATGTTTTAGATGACAACAGTTTGCTGAGCGTTAATCAAAATATTTTGTTGTGTAAATTGTACATGATGTACTTAAACCTAAATAGTAAAAACAATTAATTAAATGACTACAATTCATCTCCAACTTCCACAATGAATAAACTTCATCTATTTTAAAACCTATTATATTTTTCATGTAATACTGCTAGTACAACCACATGTAGTTTTATACATATAGATACTTATTATGTTTATTGTCTATCCATTGATTGTACATACATGTATATTATTCATCTCTTATTTCCCAGTCGGAGTACATATTGTCTATTCTGAATGCTACGTCTGAAAGTATTTAAATTCTGAAGGTTTTCAATGACATCTTAAAGTCCGATTTGACCTTTTTTCTAAACTGAGCAACAGTTACACAGCAGACCGCAAACATGTTCATCTGAATGCACAATGTTCTTTCCTGCCTATTAGCTGGCAGTTCAAGATGAAAATAATTACCACCCATCATTCCTCTCTGTGCTGTAGCGCATCTTCCTTTGTGTGATTTCACTCTCAATTATTTATAAATGAAATAGCAGTTTTCAAGTGTTAATAATTTATAGAAATGCCCGAATGGCTAGGCAGGCAAAAGAGTAAATGGTGGAGGGACTAAGGGTATTGCGGTGCTTTATGGCTCCCATTTATCTTCTGTGATTATTAATCATTTGTTTTAGGATGATGAAACTGAGGCGATGTGGCTGGCATTAGCAAATAAGCTGTACCATGAATGTCTAATTTCAGATCTTTATCACAGCAATGAAATTGGTGCTTTTTATTTGAAAACCACTATCAGAAGTGGCATGCTGAATATGAAACAGGCAACCTCTGAAAGTGCTGTGCATTACTAGGATGTGGAGGAATGTGGTGCCAAGATTGGTTGTTATTGTTCTTTAAAGAAAGGTACAGAAAAAAAATGCACAAAAGGTTAATAGTAGGGATGTCAGTCTTTCATCAGCAGTGTTTCTAGCCGCTAATGTATGGAGGAGATGATTTTGCGCTTAAGTTAATTCAAAATGCCAAAATTCCTCTCAGATGAATATCTCCACTGGGCGAAATATTTAGTTCAACTTCCCTCCAATTAGTACTTCTGAAACTGTCCTATTCACTGGCATGCCAAACCAAGTGCACCCACTTAGGCAGTTAAAATTAAAATATGAAATATGTGTCTTAAACCAGGTTTACTGAAGCAGCTACAAAATAAAGTGCAATGCGGTGAGGCTGCTTTTAATCTTGAAGGCACAATGAGAATATAAATCAGAAGGAAGTAAACACTTCATAAAGAACCACCAAAAAAACCCTCAGATGATGAAAACCATATTAATAAATCCACTACACTGAATATGCTTTTCATAGCACTGATGGGTTTTCTATGTCTTCAAGACAAACATGTGGTACCAAATAGGGCATTATTATTCAAAACATGTATTTCAACAACCCCATGCTTGTAGATATTAGCAGCCCAAATGCATCTTCAAGAGAAAGTCTTCTTCTTGCTTCAACCTCTTTACATATGTTGAACCAAACACCCTCTGAAGGTTGCTTTACTGTAAATTCTATGCTATTCCAAGTTCATAATATTTTTAAATTAGATCCCTAATCTCTGGAACTGCATTTTCCCACGGGGTGTAAATATTTTGTGTCTACTGAAAGGGGCGTATTGTGTTCTTGGACTTAAACCTCGCCGGTAATTATCTTTTCTCTTGTTGGCGTCACTGAGCTTTTCCTTTATTAATGGAGATCATAGTGTTGTGTGGATGTGCGTAATTTCCCAGACTCTGAGGAAATCTTGGCTGTGGAAGATTAAGACTGATACCACCTCATCTCTGTCCCCAGGTGAATGGTCTAACATGATAGAGCCCAGTATCAATGGATGCACAACACAGATGGAGTTCCGCTGTCGATCTTTGCATCAGACGTGGGATACGCTGTGCTCACTTTGTTGAGAATGAAATGCCTCAGAAATACAAGGAAGTACGGTTCTCATGATGGTTTGTTAAATAATTCAGCATGCATTAACTATTCAACATTTCCTGTGGTTTGACTAAAATCAATAGTTTTGACCCACTCTTTTCTTCTAGCAACCATCATTCATTTCTGTTCGTTTGCTGATCCTCAGTTCCTGGTTAAATGTATCCTGAAGGATGTTTTCATTATTGACTTTTAACAGTGGCATCATTAGAGGAGTTCCATTCAGCTGTGATCAGCGACGGCATAGGACACTAGCAGAAGAGCAACATAGATGTTAAAGAAAGGGTAGGTTAGACAAATAAGAAGGAGCATCTTGACGTTTCCACAGGGAAATCTGGGGGGCCTGAGTGACTGATAAGAACATAACTCAACTCTTTGGTGGCAGTGAGTGGCAACTCCCAAGAGCGAGCAGCATTTTATTGCTGTAATACCTCCTTTCTCTTTCACTAATCACAAGTCTGACAGATAAGAGCTTTTGTACTCACACGTCATCCACGAAGCAAGGGTATGGCATTTGCTGGGCATATACGCCAAGGGGTTGGGTCTTTGACGTTTGCACTCGTATAATTCCATGGTCCATCATATCCTGCAGGTAGGCGAAGCCTCCCCATATATAGCGCAGGTCGTTAAAGGAGTTGTCTCGGGCCCCAGGAGACCATGACCTTATTAAAAGCAGACAAACCATGATCTGTCTTGGCAAAGGGCAAGTAAACTACAACCAGAATGGTCAGGAAGACTGTCAGAGAATCATGACTTTTTTAAGAGGTCATATTTTTTTTACACTCAACTTTAAAATACAAAAACTCTTTTGGTAAACAGAAAGGACATCAAACCCAGCATCTTCTTCAATCTATGGGCTTAAATGAATACTTTGACATTTTGGAAAATCTGCTTATCAGCTGTCTTGCCAAGAGTTGTGAAGATTGATACTGCTCGAATGTCTGTACATTAAATATGAAACTAAAGCCAGCAGGTGATCAGATTATCTTTGCACGAATACCAGCACCTCTATTTAACACAGCTCACTTTAAATCTTGTTTGGTTAATTACCAGCATTTACCTTTAGTCAGAGCCAGGCTAGCCTCTTCTCTAGTCTTACGCTAAGATAAGCTAATCATCTTTTAGCCCGAGCCTGATCTCAGTCTTTTCATCTAACTCTCAGCAAGAATGCGAATAAGCTTATTTCCCCAAAATGTGAAATTATTCCATTAATTCTAGCTATGAAATTTGTTGAAAAATAAAAATAGTTACAGTTTTTCACTAAGTAAATGTTGTATTTTAATAGGTATGATAACCCCGTATTTGTATTAAACAGAGCGGCTGAGCTGTATCACATACCTCTCTTTCACTTTGTTGCTACGCTCTGCCTCATCGATGTCCATGCGAATTTTGTATTTGACATAAGGAGGGGGACGGCTGGAACCAGGCTGGAGGTTTTCAAAGACAACACTTGCCCAATACGTACCATTCTTCAGAAGCTCCAGTGCTTTCCTCACCAGATGGCCTTCAGTGGGGGCTGCCTCAAACTTATTCAGGTCTAAACACTGTCAACAAATACAGAGGTATCAAAAAAATGCATTTCTTTTCTATAATCTTCTTACGGGAAATCATTCCCATTTTATATACATTTTTAGTATCCACAAAAGAGGGGATAAAACAGAAGCAGGCATGAACTCACTGTCAGAATGGCAGATGGATATTTAGGGAAAAGTATCACTCAGCTATTGACTAAACCACGCAGACTCTAGTTCCAAATTATATAGAGCTGCCAGGGGGTGGGAAATGTTTTGGGCTTCATACAAGCAAATGAGATACAGCCTTACTAGCACTCCCTGTTCTGTAGCCCTGTCCCCCTGTTTCATGAGACGATAATGAGCTAGCCATCCTGGGAGGCAGTCACACCTGACAGCTGTCTGTGCATCTCAGTGCTGCAATAGTTTTATCATGTCTCCCCCAGGATTCCCTAGTCTGTATTCCATATCAGAAATCACAGTAACAGCATTACTTCAGTACATACTAGTGAGGATATCGAGGGCAGGGGAATGGTTACATGAGGCCAAAGTTTGGACGAGTGATGAGTGAAATATATGGAATATAATGCTCTACATAATCCAGGTAAAGGAGCTACATGTTAACTGCAACATCTGATGAATAATTTAATCATAGTAGATCACCATTTGAAGTAACTAGCAGTAAAAAACGATGTTCTTACGTGTATAATAATATATGGTATCGCATTCTACGGCATTTCCAAATGGCCTTCAGACGCTTTCATGTGCCTATTTAATCTTTAAATATCAGCACCATTCTCTGTCACTACAAGCCTTACCAATCATGATGTTTGTAGAAGGCAAGATTGTTTATACATTTTGGGTTGCTTTCCTTTTGTCTTTGACCGCTGGGCCAGCAGCTAAGCTATGCTGTGCAGTATCATCAATCTGACTCCGGCTCTGGACTGAGAAACTGGTGGCACTGATAGCTTTGCCAATCTTGGCCTACTTCAGAGGAACAACCAGGACAACACACTGAGTTGTTTTGGTCATGGTAGCATCATGCTTGTAGAGACTGTGTGCACGCCACAGACTGATAGTTACGTGATAGGATTAGCATGGGTGTCTCCCAATTCCATTATAAGCATATGATGAAGTTACTTGCCAACGTAGTGGTCAAGTGGCTGAGCAAGTGTTAGTTACAAGTTCTTGTAAAAGATCTACTATACATACTACAAATAAACTTTATTTGCTCATGTTGGAGAGACTTCAGAAGGTATAGTAGTTCATAAAGTCATCCTTCTATAAGTCATCCTGACAGAAATGAATCAAGTGTCCGTAAGGTTTAACCAAACATTACTATATTGCACCGCAACATGCTTAATTGGCAACAGACCAGTGTAATCTGAAGCTAGATATGGAGTTTCATTCCGAGGTTTATGAACATTTTAAATTCAACTGTTTTATTAATAGCACCATGATCCTATTAAATTGTGGGACAGTTCATAAATGAAGCAGGGCAGCACCAGTTTGTAGGTCTAATTTAGGTCGCTGCTATTAAAGGGATGCAGCCCGATTCTTCAGTGTTTATGACGGTGGTGGCACCATAGAGATAATCCAAGTCAATTCTAAAACTAGCTTATATGCTTTTCACGTGTCATTTCACGCCATTCAGTCTCTACTGACTTATATTGTGCAGAGACGGCTGTGTTATTTTATGCGCAAATGTCAAAGAGAAAAACATCTGTCAGGTGACATAGTAAAAAGAGTGAAAAAGGCTGGGTAAGGACGAGGCTGGGGTGGATGGATGGGTCAAACAAACAAAGTATTTTCACCCAGGAGACCGCTGTTCAGTGTCCCATGTGAAATCTTATTATAATGTATGCAAGTTAACTTACATACTTATTTACCTGTGGCCCTAATTTGCATTACTATATTGAATCTTATCATCTTGAATTGCCTTGTCAAGACTGAAAGTATATGCTGTTCAGCCTTAAAGGTTCAGTGTGTGGGATATATGAGGCTCTATTGACAGAAATGCAACATAATATCCATAACTATGTTTTCAGTGGTGTAAAAAGACACCATTACATGGTGGTTGAAAATATAAGGCATTATAATTGATGCCATTGTTATGGTGTTCGGTTAGCTGAGTTGGTACACGACTCTTACCCCGAAGGTTGTGTGTTTGATCTCACCTTGGGACATTTTTTTTTTCTCTCTTGAACAAATGACGACTGTTTCTCAGGCTCACATTACAGCATGTGTTTGTGTTTCCGTGTTTGATCCACATCGGAGGCTTTGTCATTTCCCCAGTATCTCCAGGCAGACGACATTTAGGGGAAATCAAGTTTTCTGACGGCTCTTTCAGAGGTGTGTCAAGCAGGCTACAGACTCTTTTAAGTAAAAGCTCTTAGTTCAACTCCAAGTAAAGCATTACAGTACACAAGCATCTCAAACTTTTATTTTTTAGGTAAAGCCACTAAAGAGGAAGTGATTATGTGAGAAACTGTTGCTGTCATGACTGAGATCTATTTGAGCACCACTATCAAAGTATTTATTTATTTATATTTTTTGCCGCTTTGAAAGCACCGTAATCTGACCGCGGGCCACATATTACTGCTGGCGGGCAGTTTTGACGAGAATACATAATCGCAGAAAGAAGTTAGCTAGCTAGCTACGTTCGTGATAAAGGTGTTCACAGCACCCCGAAGCCCCTACCCTTACCATAACCATCAGAAATGTTAGTACCTAAACCTAAGTCAATGACTTTATGCATGTCGAGCGGCTAACCCTACAGCTGCGCTGTAGTGTTTCCTTTGTAAATATTCAACACATTCTCATCTCAATGCGTCATAACTGACGCTTTTAGATGCCGTGACAAATGTAAGGATTTTACGCTAAAGGTACCATTCAGCCTCTGTATGAAACGCCCCCGTTTGCTACGTTGCAGCAACACAAGGGAGGCTAACCATAACTGTTATCACGGCCGATGTGCGCAGCTCTATCTATTACATGGTTTATAATGGACTGTGGTGCAGAAACAGTGGCAGTGTTATACACTCTTGGCTTACATTTTCCATCTATCAGTGGCCAATTCGCAATAACATATGGTTTTACTGAATAATTAAGAAAATATAATTGCTTAATATAATCTACCTAAAGAAACCTAATTTCCTTATTGGCCACTCTCTGCTGTCAAGACAACCCCTTTTGTGCTCTGTCAGCCACCGTAGCTATCCTACGCTCTTTGAAAGGGTAGGGGGCAGTGGTAGACTGGACAGATGGTTGCAATTCGCAACCTTCACTGCTAGATGCCACTAAATCTTACACACTGAACCTTTAAGACTGAAAGAAGCTCTCTATTTCACTACAGATGTATACACCAGACAAGAAGACATCACAGTAAAGGATGTCTAATAACTGTCCTTATCCTGGTATCCATTTTGCAATTTCCATCAGGGCAGAAAATGGATTGCATTATGTTGGAATTTCATTGGCCATGTATGGCTAACCCCAAGGGCCCAACCTGCCATCTTACCTGCCTGTGGATTGATAAGTGTGTTCATGTGAGTGTGGCAGGTGGTGTGGGTGGTCTTTGTACATGATTTTGATCACACAATGTAGATAAAGAAGGGTTTTGCTGCAAACTGTGCCACAGATCAATATATCAATGTCAATTGTGTGTGTGTGTGTGTGTGTGTTCCGGCATCACTCTGTTTAACGCCTTTAAAGTTTCACTATACTCGGGCACATAACAATGTTTTTCTATGATTATCATGGAAGCAATGTAGCGACAGATCTTCCTGTGTACTTGGCAGTTTGGTAAGTCAAGGATATTAAACTTTAATGAATAAAAAACCAAAGTCTTTTCATGCTTGTTCTCCAAAAAACACGAAAGCTGATGGAGCAAGCAAGATTTAAAAAACAGCATGTCAAGAAAAGTCTTGATTTTGGTTTTAACAGCATCAGAGCACAGACACAGCATCAAAAGAGCTAAGAAGCAAAAAGCACTGTGCTGAACATGAACGCATTGTGTCTTAGATGCAAAGCACCCTGCGTACTTACTATAGCACCCCTGGTGTTCTGCCAGAGTTTTGTCAGAGTTGTGAACAGAAAGATACAGGAGTAAATGAAAAATCAGCAATCATGTAAGGGATACAGGATATTTGCCAGATCACTGTCTCAAGTGTGTAAGTAAAAATATGTGTGGTAACTGAAAAGCTGACACTGCAAATTGTTTGCATATCCTAACTGGGAAATTGTCATTGACGTTAAATAACGTAAAATAAATTGCTATTTTAATTAATGTTTAAAGCCCCCTCCGGTGTATTTAGACATTTCTATGATATTTCATATTTTTCTGAGTCATTTCCTTACAATGTTGATTACCCCCATTGTTGTTTGGTAAAACGGGGTTGTGACGTATGACTATAGTAATTCCATAAGTCATACGTCATTGCATACGCACACTGTCGTGCCTCATTAAAAAACTGTCACGCCGTCACGCCCCATTAAGTCAGAGCATCAAACCGATAAACATGGTTGTGAGCTAGCTAACCAATTTATCATGTAATTTACTTAGAACTTACAGTAGGTATGTCTCTCTGTGTCCGATTTTTGGTTTGTCTTTCTAGTTTAGTTAGCTTAGTTAACTTATTTGGAGTTAGACAGGCGTAGTTAGCTAGCATAGTTACTGCAGAAAGTTAGCCAACAGAGGGTCTTCATTTTATTTTTTAGTTTCCTGTGCTGTTCATTTTCATTATGGCATTTGTGCGTGTGGTGTTGGAGGAGAGATGACAGAAAACGCATCGCACTTTAACCTGCCACCGTATATTATACACAGTCGGCAACATGCATTTTACTGACGGCCGTTTTACCAATGCATCGGCGGAGGCACCCACCACACCGCCGCGGTAAAGTAAGCACACCATAAAACGTAGTGGGAGTTATCGTGTGCAGTGCGTAACAGGACCATCGACTGTATGATTGATAACAGCTGATACACGCACATTAGTTTCTATCACGGGTAAGTAATAGCTACTCCTGCCAGACAGTGTAACGTTATAAACTTTACAGTGTAGTGACAGCATATCGTTCGTGAACACTCCAGCCAGTCAGTTTTTGGTTGTCGTGGTAATGTATACGTCCGACTATTAACCACACCCCCATTCTCTGCTTGAGAAAGAACGTTCACCAAAAACGGCAGTTAAAACTGGCTGGAGGGGGGCTGTGCGTGTGTACATGCTGCTGCATTGGCTCAGCATGGCTAAAGTTAGCTCATCCATGGCAAACCAGCTACCCAGAAAAGAAAGCTGATACATGAGAATGTATCAGCTTCTTTTTGCTGAAATTTTAGTTTTGTTTGAGCACTTTAAAAGGGTCACAAAGCACTTCTTTTTAGCGCCAACTCCAACCAAAGAACTCACATGGGTAATATCAGGTGAATCCGATTAACAACAGAAGAGAGAAAAGAGAGGCTAAAAGAGAACAGTGGCATGAGGGAAGAAAAAATGTGTATTGCCAATTTCCTCACCAGTGAGAATTGCGTTTTAAAATAAATCTTAAATGTCAGAGACCAGCCTATTCTTTTTTCAAATCAAATCTTTCACTTGACTGAAGAGGTCACACAACCCTCCGGTGCATGAGTAGTCTGAAAGCTAGGTTCATGAGGTGATACACATTCAATAAAAGCACAGGCAAAAGAATTACATACACCAAGGAAGTTGGAGAGAAGCTTTAGGGTTTGGGTAGCGGTGTTGTAAACATCCCGCCAGTCGTAGGATGGCATGCCAGGTGGACGATCTTCTGGAGGCCCGTTGTATAGGGAGTTGGCAAGCAGCTCGGCAGTCCATCCTGTGCCGTTGAGACGCTGGTTGAGGACAGCAGCAAACAATGGATTCGCCAGCAGAGCCTGATTTAAAAAGCAAAGAAGATGGGTTCAATTATTGTTAGTCTGGTTAGTCTGTGAGGTTTGAAATGAATGTGTCGTGAATGCAGTGAAATCTGAATGAGGACTGAAGCGTTTTAGAAATCACTGTATTATTTTAGAAGAGAAAGCATGGGAGGCCAGCTTTGGACTTTGATGGTACTATATTATATATATATTTTATCTATGTATTTTTGTTGTGAGAAATAAACAGTTACAAGCTTCTCAGACAATAGCTACTGCATAATAAGATTACTTCACTCCCACCTGTTGGTTTAAATGTGTTACCCTGTATTTAGTAGCCACCACAACCACTCCCCTCACTCCCACTCAGTATTTCCACAGTTTCAGGCTGCTGTGAAATTACCGCCCTCATATTAATATAACACAGTTACCATAATGACAGTGTTACAACATAAACGGAAATTAAACTTAACGGTGGTAATTTACCTGTCATGTACACAGAGGAATACTGAAAAGAAATCTAATCCCAGTGAGATAATAAATTATTTAAAACACCTACTCCATACACTTAAAAAAAAAAAAAAAAATTTATTAAAAAAAAAATATATATATACACACACACACACACACCTACTCTTTCCAAACAAAGTATTCCATTATGTGTATAGTTCACACTTGAAAGTCGACCATGAGGACGGGAGAGGAAAGGGCGCTGTACGTCATCCAAGAATTGGGCCTTTAAAGTGCAAAATTCTGAGTTGAGATTCAGATATATTCTGGCCAGAGTGCTCAGTGGCATTTCAGTGTCAACACTTCTGATGATATTCTCCTTAACCTTAGGACAAAGTGTCAAATTAAGTAATCTCCATGCAGCATGTGACCTTTTAAAAAAAAGCATACTGGGTGCTACAGTAAGGACATGACCCATTAAAAATCAGTGTATTTTAAAGTCTGAGACATTTTGAAATAGCAGTAGCAGAGTCACGCTGGCAAATTGACCGTAACTGTAACTGGCTCAATAATTGAAATCTTCATCTAGCCACGACTGCATGTGGCCTAATTTTCAGTGGTATTTGACAGGTTACATGTCGAGGATATAAAAGTTATTTTCGAAAAAAAGTATGGGTCCTGTTTTATATATATATATATATATATTATAGCTTTTAATTAAAGCAACAGTTAAAGTTACAATCCTTAAGAAATCAAAACCCATTTTTGATACTATTATTATTAGCATTTTTCTGCAACAGTTCATAGCAAGAGTTCTGAGTATTTCTAACTTGAATGGCAGTCATATTGACCATATGCATTACAGACGGTGTATCATTTCAGTGTTTGCTCCTTTTTCCCGCTCTTGAAGATACCTCACTGAAACAACTTTTTGCTATTTCAAAGCTAAAACCTAGCTTTAGATTCATCTAGAGGAGGAACAAAATCTTTCAGCCTAAAACCAAACCGAAATGATTGAACAGGACATTTGTGACAAATGTCACAAGGTAGTGTGTGGCAGCACGTGGAAGGTAGGACATTACCTGTGTTGACTCAGAAGTGTCAGTGAAATTGATGCATGGTGTTTGCCCCCCCAAAATCGGTTTTCTTGCAGTTTGTTTCATACGCGTCCATAAAGGTTTTTACTATGCATTACTATGAAATGCATTATAGTGATGTTTTTATAAATTACTGTATCGTGTTCTGATATTTTTTATTACCTATCTTAACATTATATATCCATTTATTCTTACATTTTATATTGATTATTGAAATTATATGCAAATAATGTATGAACGGTCAGATTGACTGTAGTAGCTATAGAATTCTGGCAGTTTCAGTGTTAAAATCATTTGATTGGTGAAACTACAAAACAAGAGATTTTGGGATCATTTTTAAAATGACACAGAGCTATGGAACAAGAAGGACCAGCCATAGTGAGCTGTTAAATGAAAGACATTTTTTGGAATGACACCTCCAACCACTCAAAAAGGTCACACATTTCACTGTGCCCTACAGGTGTTGCCAAACCAACTGCACTGAGTACTGAAATCTTAATGATCACAACTTTTTATGTGTAAACACTATGTAAAGGCATGGGTAGTTACACTATGTCCAACAAATTTTCAACCACTCTTATTTGTAAGCCATTTCTGTCCAGTGTGTCCTATTCAGCTCTACATCCTAAATCTTCTATCTCAGATCTAGCTGTGGTGGTGATAGTAATTGGTCCATCAACGTAAAACATGTCTGCGACCTTGAAGGACCTCTGAAGATGACAAACCTCCGAAGCCACCAGCTTCGTAGCGAGAGGTGGAGAGAGAGAGCCGGGCTGGGAGAAAATGAAGACAAAGGAGGATTGCCGGCCCATTTGTGTAAAGGTTAGGGCTAGGGTAATGAATACCCTGGCTATATGGAGCTCCCGATGTCTGCTTCCCTCCAGCTGCCTATAAGCTCATTTGGAGTGACACTGGAGTAATGTCAGTGTCAAGGAAATACGGCAAGAGGCAAAAAGTGAGAGGGAGGGAAGGAGAGAGAGAAGTGGTGGCAAAGAGTCCATGTCCTCTACTTCTAGATAATCCTTTCTGCCAGGATGAAAATTATCCTGCACTTATCCATAATTACTTTCCTCCCTCTGTTTCCATATCTGACAGAAGGTGTAACAAATTGATATACACAACATGTATATTCTCACCTGCAGTATTCATGAGGCTCATCATTTTTTACTTAGTTTTAAAAGTACTAGGAAGCTGAATTATTGTATGCACCTATGCTTCAAAAGTCATTGCACCTTTTAGCCCAGCTAGGAAAATGCAGTGACGTGGAGGGAAAAAAAGCAAAATGAGCTGCTGATCAAGAGCCAGAGTCTTTCTATATAATATAAAAGTTATAATAGGCTGATTTTTACTTTTGGACAAAGTTTTTATGCTAAGCTAATGGTCTTTTGGCTGTAGCTTCATATTTATCATACAGATATGACAGTATTATCAATCTAACTGTGGGCATATTTCCCAAAATCAGTACTGCAGGTGAAATTAGACATATTAGCATACATTAGCATATTACATTTTTACAATCTGAATAAGTGTAACTTCTTTAGATTTCCGCAAAAGTAAAAGTGTCAGCATTCCAAAGCTTGTTACCTGTCACAATCTGTTGAGAAACCACACACTAAACCTTTCTGAATACCTAAAAATACATACATATAAAATGTGGGCTACTGTGATTTAGGTCATTTTTTTATAGTGCTTCTCAGTGCAGAGTCTTACCCGTACTGAATTGACTTGAGAGCTATTTTGAAGGAAATCCCGGACACGTGGCCCGAGTTCATCCCACAAATCAGCGAGCTCTTTCAGCATACCCAAAGCGTTGAATGTGCTATTTGCCTGAAACAAAAAAGAATAAAAATATTTAACAATACAGTTATCTCACCTTTCCCTGACTGAAAGCATACCCACTGAGCCCTTTCTGTTCGCTCTGTGCCAATCCAGACATGAAAGTACTCCACATCTCCACATTACAGCTAATCCCTGGAGGAGCTCATCACAATGTAACACTCCCGCCACCCCCATGGTGTCGAATGTAAATGGGGTTATTTACCCCTGAACATTGACTTGTAAACAATCTGACTGTGTCTGGTGTGAAAAGGGCCTCCTTCGTCAGCACGGGGCGCTTGCTGTGAAGTCGTCAGATTTTGCTCACGCTCATTATGCATTCTCGATGCAAAATCCTGACTGCCTGCCTGTTGTTTGTTTTGCTCATGCAGTTATCAAAACGATGCTAATAGCTTGGAGAAATGTCATGTCATGAAAATGCATTACATTTACCACGTTCTATGAACAGGCTCCTGACTAACTATTGCATTACTGTTATTGTCTTCCCCATGTGGAAACTTGTGTTGTGCAACATCCAGTGTTTTGTTTATTCCCCCAATGGAGGCTTCTTCACATAATTACTGATACCTGCAATTGGCCTGACCCTGTGCATACAGGGTATTCAAATGCGTCCACAAACAAAAAACAAAAAAATTTCTCTAAACTTGCTCATATCATACACTGATATCACCAATATTCAGCTGCTTTCCAAGTGCTTGAGAAGTCAGTGTGCATGTAACTATGTTAAATTGCTCTCGCTACACTAACCTCTTTCACCATGAGGCGAGCAGCAGGTGTATCAGGTGTATAGAGGACTTTCCCTTGTAGTAATGGCTTGAAGGTTCTCCAAACATAGCGCAGACCAGGTGTGCCCTCCAGGGTGTCGACGAGAGTCTGACAAAAAGCATCTACATAAGAGAGGAAGAGAGGGGAGAAGACAGGGAAAGTCAATGTAAGACCAAGAAAGAAAAACCCCTAATAATCTCAGAATCCTGTGTGCATACTGTACGTATGCTCTTTCATGGGACAAGAGGAAAGATCTGTATGAAATCAGAAAATTTGCAGCACGCAAGAAGAAAACATGAAAAATAAAATGTGACTACCATAACAGCCCTCTCCATACTTTATCAGAGTGAGAAAATGTGAACATAGTACAAAAATCACACGTGTAAAAGTTAGGGCAGCTCAATTATGGCAAAAATCCTAATCACGATTATTTTGGTCAATATTGAGATCACAATTATTCAACACGTATACGTATCCAAGCTTCTACTGTTGCCATGGAAATTGATTTCAAATGCCTTGTGTTTTTTTTATTCCAAAATGCCTAAATAGCCAATGAAAAAAGAAATAGTAATCCAACATATTAACACTGAACAGCATCTTAGAGCGCAAGTGCTTAGGTAACACTGAAATTCAACCGTGGTGTTCTGTCAGGAGATGCAGTTACTTAATCTAACGGTGAGTCAGAAACAGTATAAATAATATGTCGTTTGTTGAGCTATGAGCAGAGGAAAAGTATTGTAGCATATGTCTTACCTGAGTTTATAAAATGAAAAAAATCTCATGAAGTGGATATTGGCTTTACTGGTAACTGGTGTTTTATTACGCATCAGTGACCACAAAATGGATGTATTTACAAAACGTTGGTTGATTATTACTTTAAAAAAAACACACACACAGGCAGAGGAAAACACAAGCCAAGAGTTGAGACCTGAGTGCATAAGGAAATGCCTCTATTGAGCAGAGGAAAAAAAAAGTCAATATGCTCAGCAGCAGTACGATCATTACTAATTTAACTTATCTGCCAACGTGAATATTGCCAGGTTGGGAGAGTGCTGAATAGGTTACATGAGGACCTGCACTGCAAAGAATGTGGCCTGTAGTAGAAAGAAAGCTTGTGTATGGTTCTATCTCACACAGGCTCCGCCCCCTACTGGACTCTACTGGACTCTATGGGTACTACCTCCTCCAATCACACGCATGCCCTTGCCCGCTGAAATGTCCATGTCCTGCCCGGACGAGTCCAGGCTCCCTTCCCCAACCGCAGGTGGGGAAGGGAGCATGACTGGCCAAGTGACCGTTATGGAGGGAGAGAGGCCTGCTGACGCTGCCACAATCCCCCCTCTGGTGTTCAAGACGCCATTGTTTTACTTGTGCTGCTTGTGTAAAACTATGGTAAGGCTTTTGAGAATGTCAAACGTTTTTTGAGTAAAACATGTTAATAACATTCCTCAAAGAGCTAAGTTAACTCCTCTCATCAAAGAGCTAACATTAATTCCTGGGGTGAGGCTAAGGTTTGGCCCTGCGGCCTTGTGTTCACGAAGCCACTCTTCTAACATGTGCTGCTTGTGTGTACACTGTGGTGATGCTTGTGAATGTTAAACTGTTTATTAGTGCTAATTCCCCACCACCAACCCCATACCATTGAGCTAGCCGTGTCGAACATGGCTCTGCACTCACCGACGCTAAGCTAACGGTTCGCCCCGCGGCCCACACCGCTCTCCCGGTCAGAACCGAGTGAGAGGGTGGGTGAGGCCTGGGCGTCTGCTTCGCTAGCCTGACCACCGAGTCCGCGCGGCCATAATGGTTTATCCTTTCTAAATGAAGTGTCAGAAAGTGTTGTGAACAAAGCATTGATACAACATGAAATTAATAAAGGTCAGGGATCCTTGCTGAAAATTAAAACACTGCAAAATTAACTTGTTTAGATTCTTTTCAACAACAAATAACACCAACATGGTAACATAACTACTCAAATGGAGTGGAGAGACCTAGTCAAGTAACTAAAAGATTTAATTAAACAAGGTAATGCTTTGAGTTTTGAGGACACAGTACTCTTTTGTTTACACAAAGGAGTTCAGGGCTGTCCTCCTGTGTCCTGGAGCTCCTCCCAAATTTACATCTGGCTGTGAAAAGGAGAATATCCTTTGATGTGAGATAATTAAACAAAGAGCCAGGTTAGTTGCCGTGGTTATGTGAGTGGGGGTTAGTTTAGGGTTTCCTGCCCCCTTTCCAAAAAGGATTCCGATAGGCTGTTCAGGAGAAGCTAATCTCTTTTTAGTGTTTCTTTGTCATTTTAACAGTCAGCCACCAAGCGTTTTCTGGCTGTGGCATCAGAGGTGGCAAGTTTTATGGTCGAACTGCCCAGAAACAGCACTTAGGGAGAGAAAACCTTTCACCTCCTCCTTGGAGTCGCTTCAGCTGTCTGTTGAGGGTTGATATCCCAAACCCCCTCCTCATTCTCTCAGAGAGAGAAGGAATTTTGAGTCTCCCAATTATTTGATATAAAATGCACAAATCTGCACTGCTTGTACACTACAGTATGTCGGTTCACCCCAGCTGCATGCTAGTTCTTGGTGTCCACAGTGCAGCCGGATTGAGACAACATACCTCCTTTGTTCTTAAGGACATAAGGAGCATGTTCAGTTCCAGGACAATAAATCTGGATGCTTTCTACCCCACTTAGGGTGCAGGGAGGTGAGAGTGCATCTCTTGTTGCCATGTGTGCTAGACTAACGTCCTATGTAGAGCACACAGCCCCCATTCGATGCACTGGTCAGCTGTTCGTCTGTTTCAGTGCAGTCAGTTAAACCCTGTCCAAGAAGAGCCTGGCCAGCTGGCTTTGTGAGTGAATCTCCCAAGCCTGTACACGGGCGGGAACAGACCCACCCTTAGCGGTGCGTGCACATTCCAAGTGGAAGTGTCTACGACCCTTTTTCAGCGGGGTGTGTGTCAAAGAGATCTGCACAATGGCATCTTGGCACTTACTGTGCGTTTCTATCTCTTGGATATGTCGGGCTCCTTCTCGGGATCCAGCTCACAAGTGCGACCTAAGATCTGAAAAGTGAGGATCTGGTGACTACTGGGTGTAGAGGGGGAACATACACTGGCAGTGCCTGACGTTTCAGTGAGAAGTCAGGGCAGTGCAGGTCTTAATGGTCAGGCCAAGCCCCTATCGGTCCAGCGACCTTCTCAGGGGTGTCCCACCATTCTGTCACTAGGTGATGTGGTGGTTGGGGCTTTGATCTTTGACCTGGTTGGTGTGGTGGATTTTGGCTTGTCGCGGCTAGGGCGGACAGTCATCGGGCTCCACCCACTGTACCCATAGAGTCCAGTAGAGGGCAGAGCCTGTGTGAGATAGAACGAAGCTTACGATATGGTAACCCTAGTTCTATAAGTACAGGCAGAGCCCTCTACCGATGAGTCCTGCTGCTCTGACGGCGTCTGCTGAAGAGGCGGTCGGATGCTGAGGTAGTAGGAACACTGCTATTTATACGTCACACACGTATCGGTAGCGATGTCCTATTGGTCGGCTACGTGCATGATAAAATTTCAGTGGGCAAGTGCGTGCGTGTGATTGGAGGAGGCAGTACCCATAGAATCCAGTAGAGGGCTCCGTCTCTCCTTATAGAACTAGGGTTACCATATTGTAACCTTCAATTGTGCCTGCCTTGTTGTCTCTGAAAATATGTGATGCATTGTGGTACAGTAGTCAGACAATTGATCAGTTCAGTGTGTCATCATGTCAGTCAATATGACTATCAGCTTATTTGATCTGTTGCTAACTGTCCTTTTTGTTCAGACACCTATTATTACATCAGTCCTTTTTCATTTTTCTCCTGTCAAGACCACAGCAAAACCTCAACTCTCCACTTTCTCCGTTTCTCCCAACAGGGAGGATTAGCGGCCATTTTCGGTGCAATTAAATGTTAGCCTTTATGCCTGCTGGCTATCGCTCCCAGGTGCTGGTCCTGGGAGGTCTGAGTGCGGACAGCTAATAGCCACCCTTTAGCCTGAGTCTGGCCAGCTGTTCCCTCTATAGATTGCACAGATGCCAGTACCTGCAATCATAACATTTGAAAGACAGGAAAAGTGTGTGACACACCGCTCAGAAACTCTCTTCTGTTCTCTTGGAAAAAAGACACTCAAAAATGTAATGATTGTTGGTATTTTAAAAAAAAACTTTCCGATGGAATATAGCTACTATTTTAGCTTTTGCTGTTGTAAAATACAAGACACTGTCACCATTACAGACCTCTAAAAATCATTTTAATGAAAAAATACTCTTTGGTTAAACTGTTATTCACATCCACTTTAAAGGTACCCTGATGAGTTTTTGACAACTGGTAGTGCTAGGGAGTGCTTGTTTTTACAAATGGTCTCATGTTTCTATTTGTATCGTGCATGTGCACAAGGCAACACAAAATCAGTTTCATGCTATTCCACTGACTGAAAGTTGGTGGCGGCAACGTGCAAAAGAGCGTGGCAATGTGCCAACTAAGGCAGTGGAGAAGACATCTGCTGGCCAGCAAACATGGATGTAAACAATGCCGATTTTAAAGTATTCACACAAATCGTCTTTGCAAGACCTCAAGGATACACACAATGAGTTTTTGTAAGAAACACTGAATGTAAACTTAACTCCACAGGGTACCTTTAAGGTGTGGTCACAAGTAGACAATGCTTCATCTTAGAGAGCAGGGATGACACCTCCCCATCCCCATTACTCGGTAGAAGATTCAGTAGGCCCTACCGTATATTTAACCCTTTAGCGCCAATTGGCGCGAATTTGCATTACACTGCTTCTATTCAGACTGAAATAGCGTATATAGTACCCCAACGCAGTTTGTGCATATTCGATACGTACCTAGGAACCTTTTGCAATCACTGGTTTATGCTGGTTGTCACTAATTTGCATCAATACCTATATTTATATTCCATGTGCTATAGACAAATTAATATTCTCCACTTAATTTAGCATCTGCTTGAAAGCAAAAACACAAATAATTAATTTTTTATCTGTGCTATCTATTTGTGCAACCTGGACAAACACAATAATTCACCGTGATGAAAAACGATGAAATGCAACATAAAACTGCAGTAAAAAGACAGAGTCATTAAATTAAAACCCCTCAGACTAACTACCACCTGATACCACAGGTCGGGCTGAGGCAGAGAGAGGGACAACGTATCCCTACTCCACTAGGCTTTTTAGGAGCATTGCTGAAAACGGCTACTTTTTCCTCTGAATTTTTGCCCTTATGTCCTTTAAAACATAAAATTCTGCATTGACATTTGAAATGGTCATTTTCAGGAAAGGTTAAGTATAAATGTAGGTAAAAATTCAACCTGCAAGTTGCTCTTTAAGGGGTAAGGGGCTAAAAGGTTGGGAACCACTGCCTTAAAAAAGTAGAGACAGATGAGCACACTGCATATACAATTCCTACACGTTCATTTCCTGTGTGGTATAACCTGTTGCAGCCAGTGTACCATGGAGAGAAATAAAGTAAACTCCGTTCCACCGACGACATGAACTGATGTCTATAGCCCGTTGGTCTCCACTAAACTATTTAAAATTTGAAAAATAAATCAGGAACGTGAACACAAGCTTAGACTGCAATGCAAATCGACCTTTCAACAACACACTCGGGCCACTTACAAGACACAAAGAAGAGTTTTAGTCAACAATGGAGCATGTATATATAGATGGCAGTGACAAATGCATAACCCTCTTACATTAAGTATCTTTGTATCGTGGCAAAGATATGTCAGTTTTTGATATTTTGTGTGCCGAAGGGAGCATCAGATTACAAAGGTTAGACCTTCTTTTTGACAACAGATCTTTACTTTATTACAAAACAGCAGTGTGAAAGAACAAGTGAATCTGTTCTTTACACCAGGTTTAGCCACAGTCAAATAATTGCTTGGAGCCTGAAGTCCGCCCCTCAACTTACCTGGTAAATTTAATCAATTTGAGTTGCGCCCTGGAGATGGGCTCAATTCAGCACTACTGTGAGACAGTGCTGTCGACACACTACAAATGCGGGTGCTACACACACACTGTCTCGCACATGCAATCACATGTGTAGACGTGCATGTGCGCACACAAACAAAAGCAGGATATTACTCTCTTTATTTCAGGCATTTCATGCAAGGTACAACCAGGTACACGCTCACTCAGACAGACATTCGCAAACACACATACAGCACACATGTACACCTAATATGACATGCCAGTCTGACGTGAACTACCCCATGCATCAATAAAGCAGCACTCATTTCTTACAAGCAGTACAAATCAAGGGCTGTCTTGCAGCATTCCAATAGAAACTTAAATATGCATGGGTAAATGTCATTGATGTCACTCTCTCATAAGAGACAGAGAGGCCACTTTGACATTCAGTAGTGTAAGACAGGCCTCTCTCTCCGTCTTCTCCGGCTCCGGTGTGTATTAAGGGGACGTGCTTAAAACTAGAAATAAAGGGTAACAATTACTAACTATCCGAAGAGGCACCCATGAGAAAATACTCTAAGGATGACAGTGTCAGGGAATGTTACACCAGTGAAAATAAGACAATGTGAAAATAAAAGAAGGAATTTTATTTTGATAGATCAAAAAAAGTGTTATGTTACATACATGTTAAGGGCAACTAGCACCTCCTTGTGGTTCCTTTAAGACTGCTGTCAGCTGAATGTCATTGCTGTATTGGTTAATTGTGATCACATGGGTAGGGTCATAGTTCAGACCAGCCATTTTGGATTAGTGTGGAAAATTTAGGTGATTCATCTTTGTTTTATCTTCGGCATCCACCTGTATAGAACCCTGGAGAAGCTTTGATTGCGAGTAAAAAAATGTGTTTTGACTTTATAGATAGGTATCGATGCATATGTTGTTGTATAATTCATATTTGGTGAGATTTATAGATGATTACATTACCTTTTTGCCATGTGTAGTGTAGCCATCTGTTTAATTCTAGCATGTATATTTCTACACTGTTTTTAGTTACATTAATAGCTTTTTTGTGTGTTTGCTCTTAGTTTCACCGAGTTGTTGAAAAACACTGTAAGAAAGCAAGTTGATGAAGACAAACAAGTAAACAGCCCTCAACTTCCACATCTCACTCATCATTTAACCCTTTCAGTGTCTAAGACATGTATTTAGCTATCTGTCACCTTGTGTAGAGCCACACAAGCAGTGGACAGAATAAATAGATTAGTTAATTTGAAAGGCTGATGCAGGCTATGGGTGCAAAATACTAAAAATTTTTTAAATAAAGAAGGTCTGCAGTAAATCGGTTAACATTTAACAGCAGCAAGGAAAACAACCTCTACAATGAGCCATATGTATAAGAGCCTCCATATACATTGGCAAAACATCTTTTAACACATTTTGACAGGTTTAAGTATATGACATTGCAGAGCCACATAATTACTTATTGTTAGTGCTAATCTATCGGCCAATTTTTGAAAATGGTAACAACTTAAAATGACTGTTTACTGTCATGGAAGAGCAGTTACCACCTCGAGTATTATGTATAAATGACTCAGAAGTTATCCTTTGCTGTCAACGATTAATTGTTAAGGGAACATTACTGAGCTGTTAACGAAACCTCACGGTTGGCCTTTATTATAGCTGTTCTACTATTCCTTTGAGTGTACTTTTACACTTACAAAGGAGTTGTAATTGGCCATTATGCAGACACCGTGCATATTCCAGATTCATTTAACTGTACACAGACCAACACAATGAAATGCCACGCCAATCCAGAACAGCCATTAGCATGCTAACAGAGATGTTAGTGCTTATTTTGTATGGGTGAGGCAATGTTTTTGCTAATTTACGCTGGCATGAGCATGCAATTTCCATTTTACAGTGTAACTTTATTCCCAGGGAATATAGGCTCCTTATTAAAATCTAATTTTGTGCACTTGTCTCCAAAGAACAGGCATTTAATGAAACAGGAATGCATCTCTAATGAGCACGAGGCTGCAAGAAGTTACACTGAAGATCTAATTCTCAAGGATTTTATGAAACAAACATATACAGTGATTTTCAAAGCTGCCCCCACCACCACCTACAGCTGTTGTGCTACTTTCATTTACTATGTAAATTTAATATAGATATATAGATATAGATTTAGGATTTGAGTAGAAAACTTTATTTGGGAATTATGTGTGCTGTTAAAATGAACAGAAATGCTTATCCCCATGTGGAAAAAGTTACCATCCCTTAAATGACTAAAAATAGAATCAGGTGCACTTAAACAGGTGCAAATGATAAAAACGTTTGTTAGTCATAGAGGATCTACCCATACATCAACATCAGAGACCAGGTCAGGACTTGTTTTAAAAATTCAGGTGTGTAATAACCCACAATGATTTTTTTTCTCCTTGCGGGCTCTTCAAATCCCATGACTTTTACAAGCAGATATTCTAGAAAAATAGAGGATTTCAGACTGCGGCCAGTCCATTCAAAAGAGGTCATCTTCGCAATGTTAACCCACTAACTAACGTCCAAACACTACAACAACTTCTAGAAAATCCTGAGTGATGTGAAGGCTTCTGTTTCCACAGTTACTGTCAAAGCTAGTGAGTCAACTGTAACGGCCAACATGGGTGAAAACAGTACAACTATACACTACCAATGCATTCTGGACTAAGTCAGGTGTCTGGTAAAGCAAAACATTGCCTTTCAAAACATCAGCCTTTATCATTTGCGAAGCATCACACAGTAGTTGCCACATACTATATTGCTTGAGGACAATATTACTTTTGTGCTCATTAAATGAGACATCGCACAGTGAGAGCTAGCCCACTTTTGACGATTGTGTACAATGTGCCGTCCCTGACTGTGACCATAAGTTTATACTACAAGCAACTTGGTCAACGAGTAACCTTGTGTCTGTTACAGAAGTGAGTCGCATAAATCATCATGCATCTTTTAGGTACAGTGTGCCTATTTATTTTGATAGAAAGTCCTCACCCACTAGACAAATGTACGCATCAGGAATATACTTTGATGCAGTAATGTCAGCAACGCAGAGTGTGTACTGGGTTAGATCAGAGGGTGATCCATATCAGTACTCGACTATCTGTCAACCACAAATGCTTGTAGAATCTATCTTTCTTCTTTTATTAATTAAATCCTCGCAGCCATGAGAACACTCAGTCACCTACAACTATATTGAAGGTGGGGTGGCGTGGCCCAGATTTTGAAGCAGTCTGCATGTATCACAGTTGTGGTTACATGGATTAATAAGCTACACCAGACTGCTGCAAAGCACACAACTCTTTATGGCTAAAGCTGTGGATGATACTCTGTACCGTGTTAACATGTTTATATTCTGTATCAGGAGTATAGGAGACAATGACATCCCGGGGATGCGCCGAACCTAGCAATTTAGACAGCTCTAGGACATTTTGAAGGCATCACTGAACTCCATTAGGACTGGCCCTTCCCAAAAACCTTTACAAACTGAGCCAGATTCAGTGAAATCAATAAAGCACCAGGGAATTTAAGTGAAAATGCTGACAATATGGCTGCCATGGTTGGATTTCCTTCCCGAATAGTACAAATTTCCAGTTTAGAATACACAAAGAAGTGTTTTATTGACACCATCTGTCCTCTGTGCGAAGTTTGGGTTGCCATATGTTCATATTTAGGATGTTATAAATGTGCGCCTTGGGACTCTGCACCACCCAGACAACAACATCAGTTTCCACTTGTGAAAGGTTGCTCTGGACTTTCCTCTCCATTATGAAAACATCATTATGTCAGGGCGGGGAGTGCACAGCTTTTAAATGGAATGAGAAGAGCTGATTTGATTGGCTACGATTGATGCCAGCCCCTGACACAACCGCCGATAATGTATTCCTAATCAAACCCAGTTTCCAGCTCGGGCACAGGTGCCAACTGAGCCACAGGTGCCTGACTGTGCAGTGAACCATACACCACTAATTCATGAAAATAGGGATTATTGATTCTTTTTTTCCTCACCTGCATGCATATGGTATTTTGGAAATAGGAAATCCTGGGGTTTGTATTGAATCTGTCTGTGCATGAGCATATTTACCAATAATTTCTTGTCCAGAGCAATTGATTTAATAGAATTATTTTTAGTCTTTGTTCAATAACACAACTAACCCAAACATACTGGGGCGATATTTGTGTGCTGCACTAGCAAGACTACAGTAGCTCCACACTGTTTTCTCCATAAAGTTGTCAAAACGCCATAATTCTGACATCGCACTGTTTTCAAAGGGGAGAAAAACTTTGATTTGACTTGTTTAGTTATGATTCATGCCATCATCTGTCACACCCACTGATCAAGCATGATTCCCAGTCCTTCCCTTTTTTCCAAAATGCAACAAAGTTATGAGTAATGCTACAAAATCTGTGCTATGTTCTGTTTTGCTGTGCACCAATGGTTTCCCAAAAAATATTTTGTCCATTTCCTGGATACCGTGACTATCTACAGTACTGTAAAGCTAAAATGCAGACATATGATTAAGACACAAGCACTGTGTGACAAAACTGTTTC
The DNA here is from genome assembly GCF_021292245.1 of Micropterus dolomieu. NCBI lineage: Eukaryota > Metazoa > Chordata > Actinopteri > Centrarchiformes > Centrarchidae > Micropterus > Micropterus dolomieu. The sequence continues at coordinate 18,288,022 of NC_060161.1, read as the reverse complement.
ATAAAGGAGTTTGCAGCAGTACTTACCAGAACTGTTGCTCATAATGAAGTTTGACCTGTTGTTAGCCATCTGTCTAGGTGAGCGGAAACTGATGGTCATATTGGTGGAATTGAAGTCAGACTGCTTTTCACACAGTAGCATATTGATACTGCCAATCATGTCCCTTTGAAAATCCAGTGAACTAGCAGCCTTAAAGATCATGGAGTTCTGTAACCTGGCCATCTGGATGCAAGAAATTTTGAAAATACATTTTTTAAAAAGCCATATCATCATAGAGTATCATAGATTCTTGTCCAGTTTGGACAGTAGCAACACTAACCTCCTCAATCACTGGTAAAGCATCTTGAGTGGTTTTCCCAATCAGCTTCGCTGCATCTGCTGGATTCAGAGCCAGTGCTGAAGGTAGCTAAAGGAAGGTATGAACAGTTGGTTTAGAGAACAATGCATGTATGTCTAAAACCTGAATAACCAATGTATAAATTACGCTTGCAGGAATGTTTGCTATTACTATGTCCTGAAAAAACATTTATGTTATCGTTTTGATCACCAGTGATGTGACCTTAGCTAAAGATACCAGTTCTATATGAGCCCTTCCATTCAAGATACTATATGACGGCCGTACACGCACTAATTTGTGCATCCTGATCCTAACATCATCATCCCTGACACTGGTTCATAAAAGTTGCATTAAAATGACAAGTGTTATGTGTTACAGTGACATTCTAAAAGTACACGGTATGAGTCCAATTAGAAGAACTAAATGGCATGCCCTTTTAACCACTGTCATTTTCATGCATCAAGTGTCAAGTTTAGGCTTTATTAGGAGCGGCTGTATTGTCTTTCAGCAAATAAAATTAGAAAGCTTAGAAACTTAGGAGATCAGAAGGCTAAGAGAGGTATAAAGAAGTGCAACACTTCATTAGTATTTTTAAATAAAACTCTTCACAAATTGAAGCCCATTCAAACATAGTTTGGACAACAGCCTGGCTATTGATTGAGGACATCCAATTAGGACCACCTTTACTCAGTGTGTGCTCAGAGCAGGCATTAAGAGGAGAAGGCACAAGAGTCTCAGACAATTTTGAGCAAAACAGCTGAAAATCACCTGTAAGAAATCAATGGAAGGAGAGATTTCAGCAATGTCACATTAGGAGTTACAAAACAGATAAACTTAAGCTCACTTGTTCAGCTCAATTTCCACTGCACTTTGATATTGAAGAGTCCAATGGCTGTGTTTGTTTCTTTTGCTAACCAGGCAAGCTGATTACAAAATCATTCTACAAGAACCATGCATATTTTAAATGGTTCAAAAGAAGTTAAAATTTGTTGAGCTAGTGAACTGTAAAGGAGATTATGCTGTCAAACACAGACTTAAAAAAGACACACTTTGACATTTTAATGACCTCACCACATAGAATGCTTTTTGTGTCCCGTCTTCGCTGTGTATTTTGTTCTGAATTAAATTCCAGAAACTCAAAACTTAAGATCCAGAACTATTGTCTAAATCACCCTCTGCCACTCACTACTAAAGTGATAAACTCTGACTTCCTCCCTTGTCCCTTTCTTTATGTTGTTGTTGTTATCGCAATCATTCAGCAACGTCAACCTTTAAGTGCGAAAGCTTGATGTTGTTTTCCATCTATTTGCTTGCGGCACTGAAGAGCTTTTCCACCATATCTCGTCTGGGCTTGCTTTCTTTTTTTCTGTCTGCTTGTGAGCTTAAATTGTTCAAATGCTCTCTTCTATGAACTTCCTGCCTTATCACTTATTTATTGGATGTGCTGTCCCATACATTTTCTCTCAAAGATAAACTCAAAGAAAAGTGTAGGCTTTCATCATCCCAAAGGGAGCTCAGAGATTTAAAAGAATTCAAGAAAACACTGGTCCTAATAAATAATTCCCAACTGATTGCATGCATTCTAGTAAAATCCCATGAAGACACAGAGGTGCACGTGACAATGAGAATTTTAAAAGCTTAGCCCATATGGGCCAGGAGAGGATTTCCCACTCAAGATGGAAGAAATAAAAAATACATTAAGATAATGGTGCAGTCATAACACAAAATAAGTGTTGACGTGTTTCTGGTAGGTTTGGCCTTAAAGTGGATGCATTAGCAAATATTTTTCTTCATCGCTCTAACTAAAAGAGCCAGAGAAGCATAACATTTAACTTCTAAATTGGTCATTTATTGGCTGGCAAAGAAAATGATTGTCATTGAATTCAATTTACTGCAAGCCATGCGAGAATTATAGTTAGAACAGAACATGTCCCAAAGATACTTTTAACTGTATCACACAATTGATAGAACATCCAAGCTGAAAATTACTTTGTGCTGCAATGTTTACTTTTTTATTTCTCAATTTATGGTGGGTATCTCTCATAACAAACACACAGAAAATGCCAGAAAGAAGAAGGCATAACAGGAATTCTTGGCATACAAAAACTACTAACACTACACATTAGCATTGAATTCTTGCTGAAAGTTCACAATATCAAACCCAATAATTTAAAGACCTCACCATCAATTTCAGCAACAACTGGCAAAATGGTTAGATGAACCTTGCAGCTTAAAATGATTGTTTTTTGTTTGCTTGCTGGGATCTAGAAGAGGAGGTGTTTGTTGAGATATGGACTCTTGTTGTGATTCGAACTGAGATAAGGACTGATTCATCTGTGGTTGAACTGTGGGTTTTGTTCTGAGCACTAACTCTGTAATACACTGTGGTGAACTTCTTGTGTCTTTTATGTTTCTTGTCATCTGTTGCTACCTTTGAAATACATGGGTATTGCTTTTGTATAAATATACTGAACATTGAATGGCAACATTATTTCCACTAAATGAGGTCTCAATGAGCTGAATGTTATTCCTTCATTCAGCATGTACATTTAAAAAGAGGCTAATAAAATGTCTCAGTGGCGGACAAACAAGAAATAAGAGTAGTAGGCAGTGAAAAAAAAATCATTTCTACTAGTACTAGTCAATGAAAACCTTTATCTCAGTTGAATAAACATGGAAGAATAAGGCGGTAAGATGGCAAATTCTCTTATACAGTTCTCTTATCCTTTGTTTTCCTCAATGGCTACACATGGTTCAAGATTCAGTGTACTATGTTCATTGAAAAAAGATATGCTCTACATGATTTGCTAAGAAGCAAAGTTATATGAACAAGGGTTAAACTGTGTAGAGTTACACTGAGTTGCATCCTCTGCACCCCCACTCTTTGTATAATGTGATACGGACACAGGACTGAGCTGAACTGAGCCAATGACTCCGCAACATCCAGTCCAAATGTAAGCCTAGCGTACTAGGTTCAACTTTTATAGTGGAATAGAATCTTCGATGTACAGTCAATCCTCCCATATATTGAATGTTGAACAAGGAGCTTCAGTACACTGTATCACTGTCAGTACATTGGAGCTGGAGTGGGACAAAAAATCAGTCACACACCAATACACCATGCTTCCATATAACATGTGTACCTACTGTGATATAGATTCTTCCCTCCCAGCCTCCCCCATACCCAAGCGACCCGTCCCAGAGCAACGTCCCATAAGCACTACACTCACTAATACTTAGAGTGTGCATGTATATTTAATAGAGAGCAATCTGAAGGACTGCTTAGGCTATGTGTTATCAACACTGCAAAGACTTTAGGTAGGTAGGTAGATTTTATTATCACAATACAACAAGTTGTAGAGTGAAATTGAGTTTTGTAACTCCCTTCTGCTACATAGCAGACAATGACAGTTACAGATGGGCAAGGGCGTCACTTTATGTTGAAAAGCGGTGGGGACATTTAAGGGCTCAGATAAGAGACACTTTGGCCATGAGACGTGACAATGCAGACTAGTGGGGTCACAAGAACAAGACTAGAAGATATTTTAATACTATTTAAAAGAAATATTCATTGATGAAATACAGGACTGGGGGGTTCTGGGAGCCCTCCCCCAGAAGATTTTGAGCATTAAACACTTAATGTCCTGCATTCTGGAGACATTTTCTGCACCAATCTATGGTGGAAATGTCTTTATTTATATAAAGGGAAAACAAAAATATAAGGGTATACAAAATTTAGGTGGCCGGTGACTATTCAGAATATAAAAATATTATTGAATATAATAGTAATTTGTAAATAGTTTTTTTTAGCTTAAGTAATTTTTTGGACAATGCAGATCTGTTTTTTTCTATATTAATATTGCATGTTTTCTTATTGTGCCAACAAAACTTTCTCATAGCACTTACATTTGTTAACAAACATTTCTGGTTGCAAGCTATTTTCAGAACATTTTTAACAAATTCTATCAGTTAGTGGTAGGGACCCCCAGAGGCTGTCCCCAGCGTCTCCAGTGTAAATGACACCTGTGCAGGTGGGGAGAATAGACTGATTTTCTACTTTTTAGTGTTAATCACCATCTAACTCTGCCAGTTAAGAGGTACATTTAGCCTTGGATGTTATATGAATCTGGTACCTAGAGTACAGGTTTTATCAGCTGGATATTTTCAATGCACGTTTAAGAGAGCAAGTTGCAACTATTATTAACAATAATGGAAAGCTGAGGCTTATCAGTAGCAGTAATAACAATGAACATTTGTGCAGTTTGATCACCAAAACTCGTTCATTACAGAATATTATTAACAGTGAGGACACAAAAAGTTGTCCACATCTTCTCAAGCACACTTATCTTCCAAAACCCTTGTCAAACTTATGTTATAGTACCTATTATACTTAGCTTGTTGGTTAACAGTTAAATAAGTAAATGCAAAATGAGAAAAGTTACAGTTAGTTATAAATTACTACAGTTCCTGCCAAACACTGCTAACAGTCGGACTAGCTATGAAATCAGTTTTAATTTAATGTTAGAATATTATACTAATAGAAATAATATATAGCCTACTTCAAAGATTCTGTGCAACCAAAAAAAGATTTAAGATTTTTTTTAACAATTAAATAATACTGACAAAAAAACTACTTCCTTAAAAGAGAAAGCAAGCATGTAACAACATTTAACTGAACACTTAAATTAGGGAAACACTTTTAACACCCTCTCTCCTAAATAAACACAAGCCTACAGGTCCACATTTCCCGCGCCTACAGGTCCACACTGCTGTCTGACCCTAACTGGTCCACTGACCCCATAGGGGTCATTTACACTGGAGACATGTCCCCACCACATTTTGAAATGGCTGATTTTGTCCCCATCATTAGTTAACTAGTTCTAGATGCAAATTAATATACCGGTACTAACAATCCCCTGCTGTTACAGTCACATATGCTACTTTCACTCACCAGGTAACGTTACGATAGCATCAGTCTCAAATGGCTTGTTTTCTGTAGTTTCTGTATCGTTAACGTTCGTGTCATGCTCTCGTTTCATATCTCCTTTAGTGATTCACATTAGTTAATTTCAAACTTGCGCGGGGAACCCCCGAAAGTCAGTACTTCGCAACACAGACGGTGTGAATTTTTGAATGAAAGTGTGAAAGATCTGTCCAAGAACGATAGCGTTACGTATCATCTCGCTATTTTAAGTGGATATATGGAAATCCTTGACCTTTAGTGGGTAGGCCTTTCTGGTGTACCACATAGACTACACCACTGCCTCTTCTCTCCTCCTGCTCTCTCTGTTCCTTGGCCCTGTCGTGATATTCTGGCTCCACTGTCTCACGCCTCCTCCTCTGCCTGGCAGTGGCCACAGCTCTCGTTTACTCCTTCAAGTGCCCATGGCTGCACAGTGTCGGGTACTGCAGCTGATGTTAAAACTACTGCGGCTCCGTTAGCATCGGTTAACATTGATTATTTTCACGCATTTGGAGGCAGCCGTCTGAAGATTTAGGCTATTTATTTCTGGCCCACAACACAAGTAACAGAGTGCAGATGGGGAGGGGGTTTGGGCCAGTAAGAGATATGATTGGGCCAGCCCAGTGTTGGTAGGCTATAGAAAATGAACCAATGAGCCGCTGTTCATGGTTAATGGGCCAGATTACCGGTCCAGCCCTGCTCCTAGCAGTGCCAGCTCTTAAACATCAGTAATGGCAAATGCCCAACAAGAGGCCTGAATATTAGATGCTTTTTCCACAAAAATGTCGAAAAACAATTATACTCTCTTTTGAAAAAGATGACTAATAATGAAAGTGAAATAACAACAGCTGCGGTGTATTCATTTAGACTTTAAAACGCCTCACAGGGCTTCAAATGCATCCTCCCAAGTTATTCCTCAACTGCAGCAGTGCAGGCTGAGACGTCCTAGGAGTTTGAAATTTACATTCTGAATAGCACCTTGATTAGCCCAGGCAGTGCAATTTGTAAGTATGCTAAATGTGGGTGACCTTGCCGAGTAGGAATTAGGGCTTTTCAAATGCACACATTATGGCCTGTATTACTACTGCAGTGTACCCATCAGGTCAATTATTGTGAACACAGTTTCCAAATACATTCGCTCTCTAACTTTTGCCCAATTAGACCTATAGTGTCTGACTTTCAAAGCAAAGATTCCTCCAGGTGTCATCAATCTGAATTTAGACAAGTTGTGAGATCTGTTCGTTCACCTTAGAAAGCACTTTCCTCGCATCCAGGTTTTGCAGGAGTACTTGCTGGGTGTTGATCAGCTGCTCTGGAGTGCGCAAGCAGCTGACTTTCTGAAAAGCCTCCTTTTCAGCTTGGCTGCTAAATTGGACATACTCATCCAGAGCCGTCCCCTCACACAGGATGCTCCTCAGGTTGCCAGGCCTCAGGATGCCCATCATCTGAAAAATAAATACCAACTTGGATGGAAGGTGACAACTAAGAAACATTTCCATATTTTATTTATTCATGTGTTGTGTCCCATGGGTTATTGTGCAGGCAGATGGTATGCTAAATCACATTTCAAAAATGGAAGGAAGAGTTTCCATTTTAATTAAGCCTTATTCTTCTCAGATCACCCTCTAATAAAGACAGTACATATGCACAAACAGAGACAGTGACACTTGAAACAACAATAAAAACGCAAACATTATCACCCACACACACGCAGATGCATACATTCAGATCATTTGTATCATCCAGACAGTATACAGTGATACCAAGAAAGACAAGATAGATGGGCGGAAGACAGAGAATATCTCGTGAACTTTTATTTTCTGGGCACATAACACACAGCCCACTGAAATCATCAAAATGCCTCATGCACAGTAGGGATTTATTTTAAACAGTGCACATTGTCAATGTCAGTGAAACATAATTACCTTCTTGCAGCTCTTCTGATATAACTTGGTACAAACCATGGTATCAATTGGGGAGCATTTAGGGACAAGACACTCTGCTGTTGCAAGTTCATTTCATTGCAAATTACCTACTGTAAGCAGCATCAAACGACTTTTTTGTCATGCAAATACTAGAGTTTGCTTTTAATTACGACTGTCAAGTCAAATAGTCCCAGAGGCTGTTCTGGGCCAGGACATTTTATTCTTAAATGTTCAAGCACATTAAGCAAAACATTCTTGGCACATTTGGTCTTTTGAACATTTTGGTAACATTTCAATTCCTCTATTTACAGAAGGAGGTGATCAGGTCTCAAAAGCCGCTGGAATCCTTTTTGGAGACTGGTTTCAACAGGCAGGCTCAGTAGCTAAATGATACTCACTGGATTGAAGTGAATCTCTGCATTCATGAGGCTTTGGACCACTGCTGGTGGTACTGACAAATTTCCTTTCAGATGAGCGGAGAATGTTTCATTGTCTCTCAAAATACTCCTCAGGACCACTGGTTGAAACATAAAGATGGAGAATCATTAATTTTGAGGAACAGCAACTGATAAGCAGCAAAAACTGAGACCCATAACAGGAAATACAGTGTATGCTGACAACTTGTCAGAGATGGAAAACTAAGAGGGAAATGTTTTTGGTTGTTTTTAACCTGAGTCTTGTTTTCCTAGTTTTAGCTACAAATCCTCCTTACTCACGCGCCATCTGCACTGCAGATATTTTGCAGCCAACCCTGCAGCCTTTCTGTCTCCATTCTTTATCTGTCCTCCTGCATTTGATTTTCACACTACTGTTCACAAATACGGGTGCATGCAGAAACACGTGTGAGACATGTGTCATTTTGCCCTAATGGACACCTGTGCCAACCATGGAGGAGAGCATGTCGTGTAACTGATAGGACAGAGGCCTTTCCACTGCAATGGAAGGTTGATCTAACCAAAACACTAGAGGATTTATTCTGTTGTTGTGGCGGACAAGGTTAAAGCTAAAGTCCCTGTCTTCAAAATCACTGCAGTGTAGCTACTGTGTAAATTGTTATCCTAAGTGATAGAAACAATGGGAAAATACATGAAAATAAGAACTAAAATGAAAAGTTTAAATTATGCTTTCAAGAGGACTGTTGCAATAAAATCCTAGGTGTTTCAACACTTTAGTTGCATAGCGGGGATCCCACCACACAACCAAGCACATACTGTATCTATTCAACATGTGTTTTCTTCTTTCTGAGACTCCAACATGTGCAGCTGAGATGATGAAGGGGTTACGTCATTTAATTAGATTAGCCTTTTTGCAAGTGTAATACATGCAAGTCAGTCAATTATCAGGATGAGGGGAGGAAGTGACTTATACTGTGTTATTCAGTGTTCAATTAAGATAATTGTTGGGTAAAAATAATAATCATTCAGCATCGTCAGGGATTGATTATGCTGCTTGATGTACTGGTTAAACGCTACGCCTCCTCATTCCTACTTAACACATATTATTATGGCCTTCGTGACTGCAGGAGCATCAGGAGGGATGGACAGGGTTAAATTATGGGGAGACAGAACATCGCTCTGAGGTCTTCCTGAACACTGTTGCTTTTCTGATTGTGAAGTGACCACCTGAGTCTTTTAATCAACCCTTGGTAAAAACAAAAGAGGACAACACAATCACCTTTGCCTTCCTAGTCTTTTGATAGTACTTCGTTCCCTATTCTTGTTAATGACCTTTTGTGCTCTTGCCTCACACAGCGAATCCCATTAATTATGGTCAGGCTTAGATCTTTGATGGATTTAATCTTGTATATTACAAGCCAGCGACCCCAAAATGCAAATGGCCCAGGAGCCGTTTGTTGAACAGCAGCCCCCCCCCCCCCAGACTTGTCTTTTTGCAAATTAGGTGCCGTATGAAAATCTGAATATCATCAGACTAAATGAGCCTAATGCAAAGCAGCAACTTATCAAGACAAACGATCTGTCAGACTGCATGGTAAATTGCATCATAAATAATCGTGCCATTGTTTTTGAGGGATAAGGGGGAATAACAAATCCTCCAACTTGTCATCCGCATGAAGGGGATACTTTCCTTGATGGAGAGCATTTAACAAAGACATAGCAGAGTGATTGTTGCTGAGTATTTTCTATACCACTATATTTTGATCCATTACTAAAAGTTTTATATCAAGAAAGGTCAATCTATACTTTGAACCTATTTCTTTTCACCAATTTCTCTCATAGTGTTTGACAATAACCTAAAAACTAGGTGCTTTATTGAATAGTGTCATTGTTTTAAGGTCAGCACATCAAGCATTTGGTTTTCAAATTCTATTACCATTGCCAGGGTTAGTCTGTGGCAGGACAGAAGCCCACTGGTCGAGGTCATCTGCCAGCAACCGCGCCTTGCTGAGAATAGATCTGTTCACCAGGAGGGTTTGCAGCTCTATTAACATCCCAGCAATTCTGATTAACCGGAAAGATCAGAGAAGAGAGAAGATCGTAAATAGTCTGTTAGGGTTACATTTTAGATATAATCCAAAATAAAATGTTTCTTTTCATCGTAATGTAAAATGTTTTAGAAGACAGAGAAGGAAACATCCCAGTACATACATGGAGTTGTTGAAGTTGTTGACTTGGCCTGGTGTCTCCCCCGGCGTTGGATAGTTCAAACAGGGATTGTTGATGTTACATATCATACCTTGCAGCCAGGGCAGCACGCCAGCCGATGGCATGGCTTTATTTGGGTAATGGCCTAAAGGAATAGATTATTCATCAACCAAGCTTCACCAAGCTAACACATTCTGGTTTGAAAATATAGATGCAGTGATGTCACAAAGGAGGTTAATATGCTTTATGTCCTTGCTAGATCATTACATTTTCTTTAACATTTTCATATATACATTAGTTGTCAGCAATTATGGAAACACACTGTAAAAGCAGTTGTTCACAGCCACAGTGTGAACATATGAGGCTAAAGCAGCTCTATAGGACTGTTCAGAGAGGCCACTACCCACGAGAACCACATAACTCTTGAGGAATATACATCAGTGACATCAACTATCAGCAAATGTGTTGATAATGTGGTGATCACGAATTCAATAAAATCATTCCTTAACCAGAAAGCCTTGATGAATTGAGCTGCTTCAAGGAGGCGAATTGGAGACATCAGCAGAGACCTCAACACCAACAACACCAGATATGCACCAGGCAATCAAAAACATCACAGGCTACAAAAGCAGGAGCTCTTCCATTATTTGTGAGGCCACATTACCAGATGAACTAAACACCTTTTATGCTCGCTTTGATCTCTTCAACAAAGAGTCAGCTGTAAAGTATACTCAACCTCCAGAGGACTGGCCACAGTCAGTATCTACAGCAGATGTGAGACGGGTCCAGCTGAGAGTTGTTGGCACCCGCCTGTCATTTAACTGTGCATGTGTTCTATCTGATATGCTGAGCAGGCTTTGCAATCCCACGCTGCGGATTGGCTGTGCGGTAAAAGAAAGTCCTGCCTAGTTCCTGGGTTTCCCTGTGACAATAACGCTGATTGGAGTGGCACGCCACCGCTGCCCCAATCGAGGAGCTCCAGCGAAGTCCGTCTCCTGCTCAAATAGCCTGCTTGGACTGCAGTTCAGGGCAGCTGTCAGACCCGATTAGCTTGCCTCGGTGCCACATGCTTCAGGACTTGTTGTGATTACCTTGTAGTGTTTGTTGCCTAGCCTTGATAGACGTTGTTGTATGTGGCCTTGTTACAAACTGTGCAAAGGTGAGGAAGTGGGCCAGGGTTTGAGCTGTAAAAACTGATACCGCTCTCAGTAGTTTTGTTTTGTTTAGTTACACTAGTGTCACGGCTGTCGCTGTCACCCTTGTGTTTCCTCTTTTCCCTGTCTCACCTCTACCAAGTAGGCTGTGTCCCTGGGGAATGAAGACCCGCCTACTTCCTGGTTTCTGGGGTGCTGACATCTGTACCACCCATTGGTTCCTCTGTTTTCCACTCAACCAATGGCTCATCACCACGTTAATTACCTCCGGCTCATAAGGAGAGTCCAGCTGTTGCTCCAGGCAGCTTGTCACCGCCTGTTGACTTGTGTGCCGCTGGTATTGACTGCATAGCCTGTCTGTTGTACTTTGTGTGTAGTGGAACTATCCACCTTCAGTGCCTATTAGCTGTACATTGTGTTTAGGTAAACATTTGCATACCTTTGAATGTTAGCTCCACATTTGAATGCAGTGGAGAAGTTCACTTATTGTTCTGTTTGCTATTTTGTTAGTTTCACCAGGTGGAGTGGGTGCTGTGCTCTTTGTGTTTTTTTGTAGTAAGATTCAACCCTGTTGAAAACGGTAGATAGGTGTAGGCCTCCTTTTGAGGACCTTTTTATTTTAACTTGGTTTGTTATTTTCGCAGCACCCTCGTCCACCCTCCTTTTGTTCTTTTTGTTACCTGTCTACATCTCATGTTACCAATAAACGTTACCTTGTTTAAGATCTACCAGTTGTGCCTATATGTTTATGGCCCCCACACCCCTAGACCAACAGGGGGGTCGTAACACTAGTTTCAGGGGTGCTTTAGTTAGAGAGGTTTTTGGTTTACCCTTTTATTTTTTCTGTAGTAAGAATAGTAATCCCCCCTTTGGAGGATCTCTTTTTGTTATATTCCTTTGTTGATTTCCTCAGCACCCATTGGCCCATTTTCTGTTGTGAGTTCTGTTTGCCTTGTTTTAAATAAATATCCTTTCAAAATACGAATTACATCTGGTTTATGTTTATGTCCCAATACCACTAGCACTGCGGGACATAACAGAGTAAACATCAGTAAAGCTGCCGGGCTTGATAACATCCTTGGCCGTGTACCAATCAGCTAGTTGATGTTATTACTGACATTTTTAACATATCACTGTCTCAGCAGAGGGTTCTCACCTGCTTCAAGACAGCCACCATCATCCCTGTAGCTAAAAAGTCTGCAGTGTCTAGTCTGAACAACTATCACCCTGTGGCACATTCTACCAAAGTGCTTTGAGAAACTTGTTCTCCAGCACATAAAGAACAACATCCCAGCCAGACTGGACCCTCAACAGTTTGCTTTCAGAATCAACAGATCCCCTGACGATGCCATCTTCAATGCACTCAACTTAGTTTTCAAACACAAAGACTATGAATAACAATACATACATCAGAATGTTGTTTGTTGATTTCAGCTCAGCATTCAACACAATCTCCCCAATGAAACTCAGCAAACTCAGCACCGTGGGCTTGAGTACCGCACTCTGCAACTGGATATTGGACTTCCTCACAAACAGACCCTAGAGAGTTTAGATTTACGGTCACACCTCCTCCACTCTCAACACTGGAGCCCCCCAGGGCTGTGTGCTCACCCCCCTCCTGTTCACTCTGTACACCCGCGCCTGCATCCACCGACACAGAGAGAACTCTGCTGTGAAGTTTGTAGATGACACCACCACCGGATTTCAAAGAACAATGAGAATTCATATCGGGAAGAAATTGACAATCTTGCGGTGTGGTGTGCAATGAGCAACCAACTGTTCAATATCAGTAAAACCATGGAGCTGATCGCTGATATTAGAAAAAAGGGGGAAAAGACACACACTCCTGTCTACATCAGTGGGCTGAGGTGGAGCAGGTGATCAGTTTTAGGTTCTTAGGAATCAGCATCACAGAGGTAAAGAAAGCCTAGAAACTGCTCTATTTCTTAAGGAAATTTTAGAAGACAAACTTCCCATGCCTGTTCTTAATAATAGAAAGCATCCTGACTGGAAATATCACAAACTGACATGGGATGTGCACGCCCCAGCGGGTGATTAAAACCGCTCAGAAGATCATTGGCTTCTTCCCTCAGGTTATGAGACTCCTCCATTCATCCTCAGCACTCCACCATGTAAAATAGTATTATATCTATGACTTGTTATTTATCCACACGTCTAGTGTATATCATTTTTATATGTATAACATTTGCTTTTTGTGAGTATCATAAAGGGAAAAACAACTTCATCTCATTATACAATGCTATGTTGTAAAATGATAAATCAACCTTGTACTTTGTTCTTCGGCTTTAAATGACTTGCAAAACAGAGTTTATCATTGCAACTGGGCTCATACTTACATTGGCCTTTGTATAGCGGCTTATTGTTGGAACGCACCCACACCAGTATGAAAAAGAGGAACAAAGGCCATAGCACTTCAATCACCAGCCGCACCTGCACAAAGGATAAAAATTTCTTATTTACATAATTTGTTCATGAAATACAGCTGTGCATTTGACTAGCATCATTTGTATTGTTGTCTCATAAGTCAAACATGTGACATCACTAATAAAGTCAAAGCAAATCCCTCCAAAGATGGGATGGTGTGTGGATTACATTATTCATTTAGCTGACACTTTTATCCAAAGCGACTTACAATTGCTATACATGTCAGAGCCACCACAACCCCAGATTAGGATTAGGCAAAGAGAAACTGTTTCTGCAGTTGAGATACCAGTAATGATTAACTAAAATTACCTCATGAGGCTGTGTGTAGTAATGTGAGTGTTTACAATGTATCTGCACATGCCATAGTCCATATGTTTTGCTATTAGTCTAGCTTTTACTCTAAGCACTTACAAGACTGAGAGAGCAACCTCTGCTTGTGACTACCCAAGCAAAAGCTATCCCACACTCCTTATCATCTCCTCGCCACATTCAATCCTCTTCTGGATGAAGAGTACCAACCACATCCTCGCTCTAATACAACCACTTCGATATCTGGCAGTAGGTAGCACTCCCGTGTGACACGCCAGGCTTTTATTTCAACCTCAGGGAATGGGTGAAGAGAGAAACCAACAAAGCACAAATGGATAACCTCAAGGCTTTACTTGTTCACTAGGTTGTTTCTCATATTTCCCCCCTCAGTTGGCCTTGAGGTATGTTCTAGAGACAAAGTACCAAGACCTTAGAGTTTGGAGGTTTTACATGTATACCTGAACCACCTTGGGTTATTACAGGTTCAAGCTTCCACATTTACCAAACAACACACGCACATTTTTATTTTTACCACTCCTGTCACTGTGGATACGCCAGAACAGTGCAGCTGCTTTAAACATAAGTCAAGGTAACGTGCACCTCTGAAAACTGAAGACCAAGGAACATTTGTACAACAGTAGATTTACTTCATAAAAGCAATTCATGCCTGCTGTGAAGTGTTTTCGGCAGGAAGTAATATCTACCAGTGGATGACTTCCACTGAGATACACCGATGCTGCAGCTCATATTTCCTTGACTCTTCAACCCCACACCCTTTGCCATCTAGTTCTTTTACGGGTCCCTTGGCACACACTCGCTCAACAACGCCACCCTCCCTGCCCTGCACTCACCCACCGAGCCCTCTCCGCTAACCTCAGCTGACTTCGTCTGCCTGCACACTCATCCCTCACAACATCTCTGGTGGGGTGACCTGCTTAGAGGAATCAGCTGGAAAGCTCCAGTCAGCCAATTTCCTGCTCCTGCTCTGGTAACATGTTCAGACACTGATGACGCACATTAGAACAAATCATAAGAGAAGACATCTGAACTGAGGCTGTTGTCTTCATAAGTGAATCTGGAAGGCAGGCAGAGGGGAGTAAAATACAATAATACATATTGCTTGTTATGCTACAGAAACATGGGAACCTTATGAATTAAAGTAAGGTTTCTGCAGTAGAATACGAATGAGGGTGGATGATTGAACAGCTTTTATTTAGTTCAGTTTAGTATATGGAAATATAGTGAAGGTTTACCTCCTGGGCACTTGCCCTTGAGCAAAGCACTGAACCCCTAACTGTTCCAAGAGCTCCCCCAGTTGCATGTTCATGGTCCTGTGTGTGTGTGTGTGTGTGTGTGTGTGTGTGTGTGTGTGTGTGTGTGTGTGTGCATGTTTGTATTTTGTGTGTGAAATTGTAACAAAAAAAAAAGTGTTCTTCTTCATTGCATATATTTCAAAGAAACTAGATAGAATTTCTAATTCTGTCCTTTAATTCCCTCCAGTCTGTGTGTCAGAGAGGATGTAGTTCTGCTGAGAGGGTGAATTATCATAATGTATTCCAAAGAAAAGGCATGGAGAGGGAACACAGAGATCATGGGGACTTTCTCAATGTCTGGCTCCCCAGGCATTTGCCATCGGACACCAGAGTCTTTGTGAATAGATAATCTCCTCCTATGAAATTATGTGAAATACTGGACCATAAAATCAGTTTCATGCCTGTTATAAAATCTTAAAATGCTTGGTGAGGCATTCATATAATTGGTCATTAACCTCCACAAGCCCTCCAGAAGCACCATTGTCCTTGCTAACTCCCACTGGTTTTGTCTAATAACAATATTTCATGTTGACATTGGCCAAATATCCTACATTCCATCCACAAAACCGCCACTGTCCCCTTACATATTCCAGGGAAAAAGGATACCGCCGTGTTCTTTCTGCTGGTTGATAAAATTAACAAGGGGAATGTTTCCCAGATACAAAGTTGTAAAACTGCAAATTACTTTGCCTTGAGTTATTCCAAGAAAGTAAGAACTTTGATGAAAGTGGATTTTTTGAGAAGATGCCTTTTGTTCTACTCTGGCAACAGGCACACTGCTGTGCTTGAACCCCTAACAAAACTGGTGGGTGGATGTGACTCCTATCATTACTGCAAGGGTATAAATCAGAAGAACACACTTTAGCTCTTTGTAACAGCTATATCGGCCTCAGAAATGACTCACAAGGCTAACTAGATTCCATGAAAACTTGACCTGACCGTTGGAACGCTACTGCGACACATGGTGTAACTGTTATCTTCCCGCAGCATGTGACCTCCTGGCCAATGTGGGTGACATCAGAGGCAATAATATTCACCTTATATCATTGACTGATGCCAATATTAATGTTTAAAATTCTAGATATAAATTTACAGTGCAGCTTTATCTGCATTCTTTATATTCAGCAAGTATGTGCGTTTATTTAGACTAAACCTTCATTTTCTTTAAAGAGTTTAACATAAGCTATAGATGAGACCCTACTATAAACTAGAAAAGGCTGAATTATCTGAAGAAAAGTTAAATGTGCTGGCTTACTCTGTAAATCACAGATGCATTGCAAACAGGTTAGAATGTGTTGAAATGTTAATTGTTTGCATCTGAAATGTTTCATGGAAGTAGCAGTTTGACAAGTGTCAGATACAGTTGAAGCCCTGAAAGTGTGTTTTGAAGCGTAAGAGCAGAAAGCCGTTGAAATCAGTTGTGCATTCGTGACTGCTGAAAGCATTTTAATTTTGAAAGACAACCCCTGTAAGCAGTGGAATTGTCAGTTCGCATGTAAACACATAAAGTAGGTTAACTAACGTCTGAAGCACAATCAGCGAAAGCAGTTGAACTGTCAGGGAAAAATGAAAAGAGCTGAAATGTGAGTTGAACTGTTAACAATGAAAGCAGTTAAAATCTGCACTGTAAAAAGGTGAAGTGTTTGTATGTACAACCCGTTCTCACTCCCTGACTCGCCACATATGGACGCATGGTCAAGAGCCATCGTCGTCAGTTTGTAACGCACTGGGGATCCCTTTAGTGTCATAGTTCAACGTAGTGGGGGGAAGCCCTGTAGCATCAGTTTTTGACGGTAAAGGAGGGCCAGAACCTGGACTTTGAACCAGGAGACTGGGGTTCGTGTCCTGTGTGAAGCAACAAGTGAACATTAAATATTTTTATTTAAGTTAGGCAAGTTACGTAAATTGATGTAACCGACGTTAGTTAACTTACGTGTTAACTGACGTACATAGTTATTTTAACCCAAACCATGATCTTTTCCTAAACTTAACCAAGTAGTTTTGTTGCCTAAACCCAACCAAATACTTTTTGTGCCTAAACC
This sequence comes from Micropterus dolomieu, assembly GCF_021292245.1. NCBI lineage: Eukaryota > Metazoa > Chordata > Actinopteri > Centrarchiformes > Centrarchidae > Micropterus > Micropterus dolomieu. Next base: position 18,270,931 of record NC_060161.1, on the reverse strand, counting down.
TAACAAAAGTGCAACGTTTCACAACTTTAATAACGCGCCGTTTCAAAATGGCGGTTTGGAAACGCTAGCGTATTATTTTGAAAGTCTAACCGGACGTTGCATATTTATTGTTTTATTTATTGTCCTAAACGTCAATAAATGATGCAAAAGGGGTACGCAGGTCGTTAAAAAGCGACGCCAAAGGGCCTTGACCAAGCGTCAATATGTGACGAGTCGGGAGTGAGAACTTGTTGGTATGTAAGGCATGACAGTAGTTTAAATGTCAGTTGGAGTAGTTGAGCTTTCATTTAAAGATTAAAAATGAACAGCCTTTAATTGTCTGGTAATATTTTTTGCAAACTGCAAAGACACTAAACCTTTGGATAACATTGCTGGGGGACAGGCTGTGATAGTGAGTTTGCAAGAAAAGCCACAAAGAGTACTTGCCCTTCAAACAAAGCATTTAACATTCGTCACTCCCTATCCCGCTCTATCAGGCCAAAGACTGGCTTTGTTAGAACTAAAATACAGGCAGTGTGACATAACGTGCACAAGAGATAGATCTCCAAAAATTGAAGGTGACACTTCGAATTGGTCGGCATTAAGGCGAGATTGTTCTTGTTCTCTAGTGGGAGAGTTAAAGGCAGCTTACTTCTATAGGAGACAATTTTCGTAGTAAATCCCTCCTATTACCTCCCCTCCCATGAATAACTTACATGCCCTTGATAACACAACCATGGGACCACATCCTCATTTTCCCTCCATTGCTGACCAATTTCAGCAGATCTACGCTGATTTGCAATGGGGGTTGGTGAGCACAAGTGTACCTTTTGTCTCTTCCGGAGAGTGAAGTTCTTCCACAGGAGCAGAGTGAACTGCGTCAGGAGACCCATTACGGCTTATCCTGGCAATATCCTGCCAAAGCGTCACTATGGCAACTGGCCCACTTAATAAACCCTGGAGGGAATAAAAGGCAGAGTTTGGTTTTAATACAGAGGAGCAATGCATCTTGGGGCAGTGCCACTAATCATTCACTTCCCCAGGCTTATGGCGCAGCACCTGTTCTAAGAATTATTATCACCTACACTCAGCAAATCTCAGGATGGGACAATGTGGGGCACACGGAGGTTACGCAGTTTGGTATAAGAATCTTTATTAAAGACCATGTGGTTGTTTTACTTAATGAACTGCATATAAAGCTATTCAAAACCCATATCTCTTTTCTTTTGCTCTTAAAGGGGGATGAGGCAATGTAAACTGCACTCTTTGTCTCGTTAACTACCGCTGTGCTACAAAGTCTCTGTCAGTTAATCAGTCTCTTTTTTTTTGGGGTGACCAGAGTAAAATAAAAGAAAACACATTACATGGGCCTCACTTTTCATGTGGACCAAAGATTGCTGTAAAATGTTTATTGAAGGTTTTATTAGCCACTGAACAGCGATTACACAGATAATAAACAAATAGATCTGCCATGGCATTTTTACACTGCTACATCAAGTATGACCTTTATTAAAAACTACGCAACTGACAGTCTCCTTTGACTATAGTCCACTCATTGGTCGGGGTTGAGGTCCACTTAATTGCTACAGGAATGTTTTGTTTTTAAGAGAGTTTTTACCAATTTACAGTTTACATTCAAAACACATTCCAGTAATGCCAGACTGGGACACATGCTGTGACTGTTATCGTCCTGCAGCACGTGATCTCCTGGCCAGTGTGGGTCCTCTCTCTTGATTCACTAATTGTGCCCTGGTTGTCTTGTTTACTTGCTGCAGACTGGTGTATGTCTTAAGGTTTGTTAAGGCTTGCTTAAAGGTATGTTGTTGCCCTGGATCTGTTGTTTACTTGAATCCCACTACACATTCCCTAGAGGGGGCCTTTGTCTCCTGCTGCCAGGCCGTGAGGGATGACTCTTACTTACTCCTTCCTTCCTACATATGTATTTGCACATATGTCCGTGTATGTGTATATATACACAAACATGTACATATATATATATATATATATATATACACACACACACATTTACACAAATTTATTACGTATGATAAACAGTAACAACTGCATTAACTTGCAAAAAAAATACAACTGCAAGAAGGAGCTTTAAAAATATGGTGCAGAGCACTTCAACTGATGCTCTGTGGGGACTTTGAAGATTACAGTATGTGTACAAGGTGGGGCAGGTGGGGATGGGGATGGACTTTTTAGCCCAAGGGTAGTCCTGACAAATGCGCCACCTTTTAACGCTCCATTTCCTCTTTCTGTACAGGTTCCATCTTCCCTCTGTGTGTTTACATTATTTACTGCTACTTCATGGATGTTTTATTTACTGTCAAGGGAAAGTTGAGGCTTCCTCGACTTCCAAATGGCCAAATAAGCACTCTAATGGGCTAAAGAATTAAAGTGCTCAAGGCCATTCAATAATCTAGAAGGTTAAGTGGCATACGATCTTCTGACAAACATTTTGTTCTGTTGGGAATACCAATCTCTACTGTTGCATTGAATCCTGCTATTACTGATGGTGTTAAGCTCTCAAACGCATCCCATATTTTTGACATTTACCAGAGATTTGTGTAGGATAAATGTCCCACAATCACACCACCTCCTCCACAGTATTTTACCTGGAAGTGCACTATTCATGATTTGCTTTAGCTCTCAGTTCATACCTTACTTTGTCGTTGGAATGAGTGGGTGGTTAGGGAAGTGAACAAGAGTAAAAAGGCCTGACTCTATACAGAGAGGCTCTACACTCAACCCATACGTCAAAAAATGTGTGTGCCTGAGTTGGGTTGTTATCTGAGAAAAGAGACATGTCTGTAAAAGGCAGTGTGTGTTTGTGTGTGTGTTGGGAGGCTCCCAGCTCAAGGACTCTTTTTCAATACCACATCTAAAGACCAGATAACAAGCAACAAGAGAGGGTATGATTGTGATTTGCATTGCAGCTGCAAAAACACAATGTACACAGCACTCCAGAGAACAAAAACCAGTGTGAAGAGTGTTTCCCAGATCATTATTTTAATCTACGACTAGGAGCACAGAGAATAATTGAAATAAGTTATTTTTGCCACTTTTTAGACTTGTTTTTCACAAGACTGTGGCCATCAGGCGCTGGCATCAGCTCTTCACGGTATCATTAGTTCCAAAGAAAGCCCCAAGAAAGGAGCGAGGAAGAGAGAGAATGGAGCGATACAAAAAAGGAAAGCAAAGTATTGAGAGGATATAAGTGCTGATGCATGCCTGGCATTTGCGGACTAGGGACAGCAAAGTGCATTATTTCAGCCCCTAGGATGATGGAAAGAGTAAACAGATATTTGTCATACAGCATGCGAGCAGAGGATGGCAGAGAATGCCTGCGACATCCGTTACAAGGGGGCCGCTATAGCCCTCTGAAGGGTATAATGGTCCCTGTGCTCCTTCATTCAATCTGTCTTTTTTTTCTCTTTCTCTAACTCTGTCTCTATCATAAGCTCCCCTACAACCCCACTGCAGCAGGATATCACACTGTACCACTGTGAGGGGGTAGGTTCAAGGAGATACTTATGGAATTTGTTTTAATTGCAGGTGATTTGTTATGATTTGATATATTTGGATCTCTTTTAGCTCATTGGCTAATCTTCCTATAGTCCACATATGATGAACCTCCAAGCTTGTTTTTTGGGTTTTTCTTTCCTTACAAACACCAGCATGATCCCTGATCACGTTGCTTTAGTTCATTGTACAACAATAATCTAAACTGATGTTCTAAAAAACGACACTAAGAGAACAAAGGCTTTTTAAATTATAGCGTACAATGGTGTACAAAAGATCCTTAACACTTTAGAGAGATAATTCATTGTTCTCTGTTAGAGGAAATTTGTTTCCAACACCTGTACACACATAAGCACAATTAAGGAACAGTAAACTAACACAACATCATAGAAATAGGGAACATAGAACAGCCACAAGAACATGGGAATGTTTGAGTGTTGTTGTTGCTACAGTTTGTTAAGGGCAGTGATGGCAGAAGGCACGAAGCGCTTACTGTAGCATGCTTTTTTTTTACAGATCACAGATCTGTATCTGTGTAAGTGCTCTGCGTATGATGGCAGTGTCAATGAGGGCTGGGAGGTTGGGAGTAGTTAGACCAATAACTGATAACTGTAGGTCACAGCAGGTCACTATAACTCACTGTCAGTTCACTTTAAATATTCAAGGATGAAGGTAGTTAATTTTGCATTACATATAATATAATATATAATATTGAGCTTAGTATGGTGGGTGGAGGTTGCAACAGAAATTATACAAACAAATATCTTCAAACAAAAAAGTATGCATTACAATCGATTCTAATGTGACCCAGTTTTATGGCTATGAACCCAGTGGCCCTGGATAATCAAGCTGCAGTCCAGTCTCTAGGCTGGTGATGTAGCTTTATGTCTGGGACAAAAGCATCATCATAATGTTTTCATAAGGTATATGCAAATAGTTTTCATTTTCAATTCAGCATTACAACTATAGTTGTGCTGCTAAAACTTCCTTTTTTCTCTGTCTGGTTCAGTTGTAGCTCTTTCACAAGTTTCAGCCACAATCGAAGCCAGCGGTACCTGTTAACCCAGGTTCACGGCCACAACATCCATAGGCTTTCTACAGTATGCACTGCACTTTCAACAGCCAGCGGTAGCTTACTATACTAGCTATCAGCACCCTGCCCTCCCTGGGGCACCTCTCTTGCCTCTACCTGCCGAGCTGATAGAGAAGAGAGCTTACTGACCCAAAGATGGATCTTGATTATCTTTTAGACCCGCACACTGAATACTCAGCAATATAAGTACAACGTCCTTTTGGAATGCAGTATTTGGTTTCGGAGGGAGTTCATCTCATCTATCAGCCTTGTCCCCACTATCACCAGCTGTACACAGCAGCAATGCAAGCTTTTAAAATGGCAACATAGCCTGTCTGTCTGCTTACACAAAGAACAATATTCGATATTATGAATGATCTAATGACCTGACATCAGATGAAATAATCCCAAACCATTGCAAGAGATTTAAAGGGGTAATATGTAGTTTTCAGCGGCCACAGACAGACAGGTAGACAGCTTCACACAACATGCTGAAAACTCAGGTAAACTTCCACTGCAACGTTACAGTAATATTTTTATCAGCTTGAGGTTGAACTAATCCATGCTCGTCACCAGACACGTGCACAGACATTTTGGTATGAAAAAAAAGGGCACTTATCATAATTATTTATTAATTTATTTAAAACAAAACATTGAATATATATTAAATCTGACTTCCTTAGCAATTTATTTTAATTTCCCCACACTCACGCAATTGTTTAATACTCAACATTTTTACTTTCTACAAAATAATCAGTTCACACAGAGACTATGGACTTCTTTAGTATTCACTAGGTTTATCAAAGGAGCAGGCAACAGCAAAGGAAACTATGCCACAATGTGCATGTTTTCTATGCTACTAGTATTCATTTATAATAAATGAATGCACCAAGGAGAGGGACATAGTTTCACTAATAATTTGTTTATTTTTCACAAGGCAATAAATCGTTTTAATTATTTTGGTGTTATTGGAATACATAGGCCTAACAATTCAAAATAAAATAAAAACATCTTCATACTAAACTGTGGCATTGTGCTGCAGGCATGATTCAAATGAATTGTATTTATAAATTTTTGTTTCATAAGCAAGTAAACCTTCAGCTTCCCATAGCCAAGGAACAGGATACTGAATTGCCTGAATACATTAATGTATAGATCTATGCTAAAATTATTAAGTTACTTTTTAAGGCACTTTTTTCATGGCGTGGTCAATTTTGAGATTTTGATTTATTTTGCTTCCATGTCTTCTTTTACTCTAATGGAATGGACATGGTATAAACATCAGCTAACTTATTACATCAGCTCAGCTCATGAGTCGTGCATGTTAGCAAGACAAAGGCTTGTATTTGCCTTTTGTCTTTTGGCTAATTAGCGGTTAACTCGAGGCACTGGTAGTTTAGTCTTTTGTACATCACCACTCACCTCTACGGAAGCCCTAAGCGGCTATCGATTCAAATATTTTTTTACTTTGTTTTCCCGTGTTAACGAGATAATTTTCTTGTGATCTTGAGAGAACAAAACATTAGTTTAACACTGTGGTTGAATGGTAACTTCCGTAAGAATATCAGTTTCACTGGTTAGCTCAGTTGGTAGAGCACAGGTTTCATACACTTGCAATGGTGGGTTTGATCCTCACTGAACACCAACTTTTTTTTTTTTCTTTTCTTTTTTTCAGTTCTTCTGCAGAGACTGTTTTACATGCTCACAATAAAGCGCGTGCTGGACTGTGTACATCCGGGCGTTTATTTACTTTATAACAGTTTGACCGCATACAGTAAGTAACGTTATTGAGGTGAATGGCTCTTCCTCTGTGTTGTTGTTGTCCTGCGCCGTCTTGTTGCAATATTGTATATTATGTTGGTCATGTTAGTTACTAGGGGTGTAACGATCCATCCATATGGATCGACTAATAATCAACAATCTAATATAGTCGATTTAAAATGAAAACATCGATACATATCATCATTTATAAGATATGCCTTTATTTTGAAATCCCATAGCATACCCTGTGTCTTTAATTCCATTCGCGTGGCTCCTTCCTAAACAATGCTAGCGGTGCTAGGCTCATGGCAGGTAGCCAGGGAAAAGGACGAGGAAACTTACTCCCCTCTTGGGAATAAATCAGCGGTATGGAAATAATTTGGATTTTCGAAGAAAAGATGGGTCAACAGACAAAGCACATGCCATATGCAAACAATGCCATTTCGAGATAAAATACTCAGTAAACACAAAGAACTTTGCTGGGCACCCAAAGAAGAAGCCATTGACCGCCATGCTAGTGCTATTGTTAACGTGTCTGATGCCTGCTCACCAGCTTTGACCAGAACTTTTCCGCAAAAACTGAACCACAACTCCAAAAGAGCGATGAGTATAACAGCTGCCATTTCTTAATTCATTTGCATAGATATGAGGCCCTACAGTGTTGTCGAGAATGACGGTTTTCGTGAGCTACTGCCAACTCTGGAGCCGAGATATGCAATTCCATCGAGACAGCACTTCAGTCAAATGTGCATACCTGGTCTGTACAACCAAATTAAAGATGAGATTAAATGTGACTTGATGAACGCAGGAAGAGTCGCTATTACTACAGATGGATGGACATCATGTACAACAGAAGTGTATGTAGCTGTGACCAGTCATGATATTGACACCGACTGGCAAATGAAGAACTAACGTTATGTTCTGCAAACACGCATTTTGAACAACTCACACACAGGAGCAAATTTTGGGACAGTTTTGAAAGATGCATATTAGGAGTGGAATATAGGCGACAAAAAACCGCGCTTGTAACAGATGCCAGCAACATGTCCGTGGCCAGAGCAGAGGCAAGTCTATAACCGCACACCAAATGCTTCGGACATACTATAAACTTGGCCACACAGAAGGGCCTGAAACGTGTTGGTGCAGCACGTCTTTTGGGCAAAGTGAGACTGATCGTGTCATTTTTTTACCGGAGCGCGGTTGCAACCGCAGTTTTGAAAGAGCAGCAGAAGTTGCTTGGAATCCCAGAACACAAGCTAAAACAAGACGTAAGCACACGCTGTAACCATTCATTTGACATGTTAGAACAGTTTTTGGAGCAACAAGCGTGTGCTTCACTCCTGGACACAAAACTAAGGAAAGGCGCAAATGACATACATACACTCAACGAAAGTGACACATCACTACAGCTGAAGACTTACACTACAGGTGAAGCTACTCGGACCAGTGAAAAGTGCCACCATCATCATGTGTGAGGAACTTCAGCCCACTGTGTCTGTCATTGCACCACTTAAAGCTAAATTGTTGGAGCACTTCAGTATCTCAGAGGAAGACTCCACTTTAGTAACAGAGATAAAGCAGACTATGGCCTGGGAGCTCGAACAGCGATACGTGGACATGCAGCAAGTCCTGCATAGAGCATCTGCCTTAGATCCAAGGTTCAAGAAGCTGCCATTTGTAAGTGAGGAGGAGAGGTGTGCAACTTTCCACTGTCTCATACGTGAGGCTGCAGAGCTGTGGGACCTGAAAGTAAGATCATATTTTATTTTGTCTCTTTGTAGTAATGTTTTAGAAATGCATAAACTATTCATGAATAAAATGTTCATCGCTTGTTTTTGTTCTTTCCATTTTTCTTTTGTGTGTGTATGTTTATTTTTGTTTAAATCATTTAGAGTGACACAGTGGCACATGTTGAGAATACACTTCTTCACTCATCTGGTGACCAAACTTCTGCTGATCAATCTGAGTTGGTGCCTGTGTCCCAGGCTTTTTCCTTTTTGTGGAAACTGTTATTGACTCAATGCTATAAAGAAGTGATATGGTTAATAATACCTAACACATGTTTTTAGTACAGAAAAATATATTTTGTCTTCTGAAATCATTAAGTCTTGTGTTCTGTGTCATTTTAGAATATGTTCCTGCTTCCAAGAAGTCAAAGACACTTGAAGATCTCTTTGGTGAAACCTTCTGCACTGTGGACCCTAGCCAGACTGTCAAGACCTCTAGAGAGCTAGCCCATGCTGAAGTTGCTAAGTATAAAGACACTGCATCTTTGATCCAGGGAGGTAATGTGTTACAGTGGTAGAAAGTTCAACAGACTGAGCTTCCTCTCCTGGCAAACCCTGCCAAAACATACCTTTGCATTCCTGGTACTATTGTACCTTCTGAGCATGTATTTAGCACTGCAGGTGACCGTTCAGAATGCAGTGTTTTGTCTCCTGAACATGTCGATCAGTTGTTTTTTTTAAAGAAAAACCTCTCAAAGAAGAGCACTGATGGACATACTTGACTGTTGTAGAGATTCCATAGTAAGCTATGATCCAAGTTGTCATCAAACTACTGATGACTACATGCAAAGGAAGTATTTTACTTGTTCAATATGCACAAATGCAAAATTGTTTACATTTGCTTTGTTGTGATATTTTGATTTGGTAAAGAAAACTTTATATCCCAAAGTAGTAGTGGATAGCTATGATGCGTTTTTATGGAGTTCTTTCTTAAACAGAGAATGGGGGTGTGGCTAATAGTCGGACGTATACATTACCATGACAACCAAAAAGTGACCGGCTGGAGTGTTCACTAACGACATGCTGTCACTACACTGTAAAGTTTATAACGTTACACTGTCTGGCAGGAGTAGCTATTACTTACCCATGATAGAAACTAATGCGCGTGTATCAGCTGTTACCAATCATACAGTCGATGGTCCTGTTACGCACTGCACACGATAACTCCCACTACGTTTTATGGTGTGCTTACTTTACCGCGGGGGTGTGGTGGGTGCCTTCGCCGATGCATTGGTAAAACGGCCATCAGTAAAATGCATGTTGCAGACTGTATATAAGAAAGTGGCAGGTGAAAGTGCGACGCGTTTTCTGTCATCTGTCCTCCAACACCACATGCACAAATGCCATAATGAAAATGAACAGCACATTAAACCAAGGAGGAAACTAAAAAATAAAATGAAGACCCTCTGTTGGCTAACTTTCTGCAGTAACTATGCTAGCTAACTACGCCTGTCTAACTAGCTTTAGTTAGCTAAGTTAACTTAGCTAACTAAACTAGAAAGACAAACCGGACACAGAGAGACTTACCTACTGTAAGTTCTAAGTAAATTACATGATAAAATGGTTTGCTAGCTCACAACCATGTTTATCGGTTTGATGCTCTGACTTAATGGGGCGTGACGGCGTGACAGTTTTTTAATGAGGCACGACAGTGCGCCTGCTCAAGCTTGGAGTTTTAACAATTAAGGAACTTTGAGCACAAAATTAAGCCATCTGTCAAAAAATATTTGGCGAACTATGTCGGTAATCAACATTATGAGGAAATGACTCTGAAATATCATAGAAATGTCAAACTTTAAAGTTAGTTAACTGATTTAAAAAAAAACATTTGCACTGAAACATGAGAAATGTGGCACTATAGTGAACAACAGGTCATCTATTTTCTTTTATTAAAAAGAGATTGTTTTTCTTTTAAATGTATGGAAGAGCTCTATAATAAATTTGTCAAATCATATTTTAGTTGTATTTCTTGTGAATTGGTATAAATCTAACTGAATGTGTTAAATGGCCATATGATATTGTCTCATATCGATCGCAGGCCCATGAATTGAGTCAAATCGAAATTGTATCGTGGCAGGCTTTCTGATATTTGCAAATACTGTATTGTTGCCCAAAGAATCAATATAATATCATATCGTGACGAAACTTGTGATTTACACCGCTATTAGTTACAGCGAATGAGATGGTGGAGAAGCTGTGTAACGTTACCTAACTATCGGTAAAATGACAATTAATCTAAATTGAATGTTACGAAGCAAACATTAGCTGACTGCCCTGCCTTACATCACTGTAGGCTAATGTTAGCATAAACAAATTGCTCCACATTTACTTTGTACCATGACATAATTTCTTGAAGCCTAAATCAACACTTTGACATAATACTGGTGGTACAAAGGATAGTAATATTGGTCACATTGGCTGGTGAAGTCATGTAGAAGCGATACAACTTTGCAACGGATAGCGTTAGCTACTGCTCGGCGAACATGACTCAGCGTTACTCCAGCTTTTCTGATGTTGACTGTTTTCAGCCGACATCATCTGAATCTCATTTGATCTGATGGTCTTCAGCACATAAAACTTTATTGTTGTTTTTATCCTTACGTGGAGTTTGTGTTGTGTTGGGAGCAAGTTGTTTTATGGTGTTAGTGGACTGCATGTCGTTAGCTGCGGTGTTGTCGCGGTAGTCAGAGACAGGCTCGGGAGAGCGCACAGGGCTACAACCCGAATTCTACTGTGCCCCCCACAAACAATGCTATTACATTTAATTAGTTTAACGTTTTTGTTACAGATTCAAAATGTGTGCACACCAACAAATAAAAAAAGTCCACATTGGAAGCAGAATTAGGTAAAAGAAATAATATTACACCTATTCATTTACTTCACTAACAGGAACATAGAGCCATAATTGCTTATTTGGACTGAATAATTATGCTATGCTTGAGAGGACAATGCTGTAACATCATGCTGCTGCACTCTGGTGTCAGCAGCCCTGGCACTTTAGAGGATAACCACATAAATATTTTTGGAATTTGGTCACACCAGTATAAAGGATCTTTTTTTGGCAGAGCAAGAGTGAAAAGCAAGTGTGCTGCCATTTCATTACTTGCGTATTAAATATATTTCAGGTCCTCAAATGAGTAGACTAACCAGGTTGATTGATCACAGCTCATTTGTAGTTTGAATCCTACACGCACGCGCTGAGTAAAAGTGTGTACATGCTATAAATTCCACATATTGCAGCACAAACCATCAACCCTAACAGCAACCAGTATCTTGAAAAAATAAGTGTTTCTACTTAATTTAACCTTTTTACACCAAATACTGCCTTTAATCGCTGAGACTTTAAGCTGTGGGTCTGTCAAAATGATATCACTGATATTGAAGCAGTCATTACAGGTAATTAGTTTTAGCGAAGCAATATTTCTAAGCTCTGGTAACTGTGCTTCCTGGGGCAACCTGTCAATCACTTTTAGCAGCCAATTACTCATTCATTAGAAACAAATGGAAATGATAAATAAAAAAATACAGGGTAAATGTTAGCACTTAATGAATCATCAAGACATGTCATTCAAGAAGAAATTATGTTGCACAAGCACTATACATTAGAAAGGTACATCAACACTCTACTGTTAGTTTACAGCAGTCTAGGCTCAGGTGTAAATAATTAACATAGGAGTAATGTGCTCAGCAGAGGCTAAAGTTCACTGTCTTTGCCCTTCTGACTCGGTGAACAAGCCATTAGAATATGAGCTTATTCAAATTCCCTGATATTTGGTCTGTAACTAGATAAAAGTGCTTAATTTTCTGGTGTTATTGAGTAACACAGAGACATCCACTGAAATCATTTCATTCCTTCTCAGCTACGCTATTTCCATGTTAAAAGCAGCCAGTTTATTAAATGCTTTCAAATAAGATGAGCAGTTCTCAGGGCACTCTATTTGATCCGCTGCAGACAAGACAGGAGGAGGAAAACAGAGACAAGCGCATAGATACCCAGGCCTGAGCCCGAGCTAGCCTCGGGAGTAGAGAGCGAGCTACAATAACAACAACAGCAGAAGAAAGAGAGCATCACAGGAGGCTTGGCTACATAACATGTGTCCTGTTAGAGAAAACAAACTGTCAAAAACAACCTACCTCCAAGCTGTTTGGTTTTCACCCCTCAGCACATCTCGGGGCCTAAAGATGGATTTTACCAGTTTTAACTGCCGGCACTTATGACTCACACAAAAAGCTACGCTTTTACCATCTCTCTTCCTCTATCTCCCTCTCTCTCTCACACACACACTCCCCTTTTACCTACAGGTACAAAATATGCAAATGACCTCTGCTGAGCCGGTAGTAGGGACCTTAGCCACAGGAATACCGCAGCCAGGAAGCACACAGGTGGTGTACATTACACAGTGCGTTCCCTTAAGCTTAGCCCTGAACACACATGCCTGCTTCTTGTAGCCCTGTCCTAGTCACCTGACGAGGCGAAGAGGGTGAGCGGGAGCACTGACCTACACTTTCGCTGGCCTTGTTTTTGCATTCATGGGCCGTGTAAGTTTGTCCCACGCGGTGTCTCGCAGTAAACTTTGAAATTTAGTCACCTGTTGGCTTAGCACAAATTATTCATGAGCTAATTAGTCCTGAAACTTTTTTTTTTTAATAAGTGAAGCGTCAATTAGAAAGGCTAGAGACCAGATGGGATCATGGGAAGTGCGCTTTATTTACCGTGAGACAGAGAGAGCTGAGCTGAAAATGTTGACGATGTTGTTGATGAACAACTGAATGTGTCACATGGGGGGGAGCAGCTAAGTGCACTGACTGTAGAGTTTTATAGCAACTATATAATGTGGTAACAAGGGGGCTAAGGGTTTATTATGCTAGGTGATAAAGAATAATACCACAGGTGCACTGGGAGGACATAATTATGTAGATGAGATGGGTGTTTAGACAGGAAATAAACAAGGAACTCTCACAGCGGATGATATTTCTGTGTTTGTTAGGACATATGTCACCAAAACCTTTTTTTTTCTCCCTTTCAGACCAAAGCTGAATCAGGGCTATTATATAAACTTCTGCAATTCATCATTCCCATATTTAAAATATATATATATATATATACTACATTTGATTAACAGTCTTGTAATTCGTGTGAAGACTATGCAACTCAATATACTCAGAAGTGTGCTGTTGCACAACATGAAACACATAAAAAACTTTAGGAGGTCACGTGTTGTTGTTTTTTGCAAATCAATGTTTAAGGTACAAAATTCACCTTATTTGCACATTTATTTATTGTGGATCAAAAGTATTGAAATTTTGGATAACCTTGTTTGTAAGCTTTCCGATAATCAGAGAACCATACGGTTGTGTTTACTTTTGAAGGAGATATCTGCCTTTGAGTTCGGCTGGGGATCAGTACAGGTCAAATTTGAGGACCCCCGTCAAACTGAATGGTTGGTCATTCTGGTTAATCACACCACGTTCTGAGACTCTCTCGTACATTTAGGAAAATATTTGTTCAAATCAAAAGGGCTGAGGCCAGAAAGTGACTTCTGACGGACTGCCCCACCAGCCAGATCTTCAAAACAGTACAGTGTGCCAATAAAGACCTTTAAAAGCAGTGATCAAACTCTTTTGTCCTCCATGTTGTTACAAACTACAAGAGATAACTTTTCTGTCCCATCACTGAAGGGTCACTGTGACTTGTTCGTGAGGTGTAAGTCCATGCTCTCAATTCGTTACACACACACACACACGCATACGCGCATGAAACCCAGGTGAAACCTCGATTGCCCAAAAGTAATTGCTTCGACTAATGAAGTGCTGCTGCTCAAAAGGTGCCCGCACGGTGGAGTACACCTGCTGTTCCCAGGTCAGTAAACCCTGTATTAGTCTAGCCATACTAATGAAAAACAAGGTGCACGTTTGCAAAAGCACTACCTTGTAATTTGTTTCTTGCATACCTTAAGGAGCAAATGATAATGGGAACACAAGAAGAAATGAGCCAAGGGCCACAGACTGAGGAGCTGGATGAGCAAAAAGTAAGTAAAGTAGTGAAAAGGTTATAATGAAAGCAAATATTCAGTGTAGCAAATAGTTTATTTAATAGATTCCATCTCTGAGGAGCTCAACAGTAGTACATTATTTACTGTCTTTGGGATGTCTGCGTAGAATGATGGGCAACTGATTTCTTATTCTCAAAAAAAAATAAGAAGCAGAATACTGAAATAATTTACAAGCTCTACTGTGCTGGATCAAATCCTGCAGACTAAATGCATGGTAAAATAAACTGGAGCATTTGGATCAAACACCAAATTCTTCATCCATTCAAAAAAAGTGAGTGTCAAATAAAGCAGGGCAAATAGCGTTCTCAGACAAGCTTATTCTACATTACACTCTATACTTACTTTAATCGCACACAGCTAGAAGAACACCCACTGGTGCTCCAACTTTAACACCCTCATCACCATTTCACCACTCCACTCATTACGGAGCACTAATGTTTGATGAGATCTACAATAGTAAAAAATATTCCTTACCACACAAACTAGTGGAAGGTAACACGCTTCTTTGCAGTCCTTGCTGATTTTATTGCCTGCTCAGGAGAACTCAAGTACAGAAATGTACTGACTTATTTAGGTGCATCAAAGTTCAAGCGGGCACTATTACTTGCTTAGACCCTCGCGTACTTGCATTTCAATCAATTTCAAAAAAGAAATAAAAATACAAAATAAGAGAAATGATCACAGTTGAATACCAAAGCAAGAAGAGTCAATATCCCAAGCTTCTTACAGAGAGCAAACCATATCGACTGCCAATGAGATCTCCAGGAGAGTCTGTGTTAGCTAGCTAGCTGCTTTCCTCCTGCACTTACTTTCTACAATTTCTCTCTCCCTGTTGATGAGGCGAGGAGCAAACACACAGGTGCTTGTTAACAATGTTCATCTGAACACGTTGGACAGGTGATGGACAGTAGGCAGGGAGACCCTTAGACAGTCCTATAGGGTCACAGCTGGCATTTTGACTTTCCATTCTGTGTTATGTCTTCTTAGAGCCGGCGGAGAGTTGTCCTGGGGAAAAGAGAACCAGAAAAGCTGAGGAAAACAACCAGAAAAGCTGAGGAAAACAAATAACAGCCTTTCTCGACAGATGCTGTTGCCACTTCCTGACTGCCGGCCATCGGTACAATTGTGTTTGTTTTGACTTCAGCCAGCAAAGCCCACACAGACTGTGCAGAGGAAGAGCAACACTTTTTCTTTTTCTTTTATGAACTTGTGTAGTCTATTGTGACATCACCACTGTGTGGACTGCAGTGAGAACATGGTGTAAGAAACAACACCTTGAAATTTAGACTCACGGGCAGAATTCAAGCTGAAGAACTGACAAAATGAATTTGGTCCGTTCTGTTTGCTTGTTGACAAACAAATGCCAAAAAGGGAAAAAGGACCATCAGAGAAAGTAGTAGTGCTGAATCCAGCTGTGTGGAACAAAAAATAAGTTATGCACTGACGTCACTTTTTTTACCACCCCACTCACCATGACAGGTAGCTTCCAACGATCATCCGCTGCCTCATTTGAGTTACAGGCTAACAATCGCAGACGTGGTTCTAAAAACTACCCGCTGGAGTAGACAGAATAGCCTGTTGCACTTTGAAAGTTTTAAGCAGGCTACTGAATTTTTAGCGTGAAAGTTCATTCTTGACTGTGAGATGCGGTTAAAGAAGAAGAGCTAGCAAGCAGAACGTTTGAGTGGAAATTATTTTGTTACACATGCTGTAAATTTTGACTTCACACAGATCGTTACAAATAGCACATTTATGTTTTTGGCCTTGATGTCTACATTGACGAGATGCAGTGCTATATCCTTTAGCATATCTTTTACATTGCATTCCAGTTTACTTTCATTGCCCTAAGTTTTGACAAAATGCTCAGTAACCCTACGATTTGATCCCTTTACTGAATTAATTCAATTCAGTTAAATTTCATCTATAGCTCCAAGTCATAACAGAAGGTATCTCATTGTACTTCTCATATGGAACAGATCTACACCATACTCTTTGTAATGTTATTTACAAAGACCCAACAATTCCCACCATGAGTTGGCACTTGGCAACAGTGGCAAAGAAAACCTTCATTTTAACATTCAGAAACCTCAAGCAGAAACTAGACGCAGGGGTGGGCGGCCGAGAGCCTTGACCATATGGGTTTGAGTTCACACAGATCATTATAAATATAATTTTTTCCCCCCCCTGATTTTCAAACAGTAGCTCAAATTTACAATTAAAAAGATGACAGCCCTACAAGACATATAGACATAGGGCCAAACGTATATAAGATACAAACTCCATTTCCCCCACATACAGTGGGGGAAATAAGTATTTGACCCCTTGCTGATTTTGCAGGTTTGCCCACTTACAAAGAATGCAACGATCTATAATTTTAATCATATGTACATTGAAACAGTGAAAGACAGAATCCCAAAGAAAATTCCAGAAAATCACATCATATGAATTTATAAAAATTGATAACCATCTGATGAGGAAAAACAAGTATTTGACCCCCTGGACAAACAGCATGTTAATACTTTGTAGAAAAGCCATTATTGGCCAGCACAGATGTCAAACGGTTTTTATAGTTGGTGACAAGGTTTGTGCACATTTCGGCAGGGATGTTGGCCCACTCCTCCCTGCAGACAGCCTCCAAATCATTCAGGTTCCGAGGTTGTCGCCTGGCAACTCGAATTTTAAGCTCCCTCCAAAGATTTTCAATTGGATTCAGGTCTGGAGACTGGCTAGGCCACTCCAGAACCTTGATGTGCTTCTTCTTCAGCCACTCTTTTGTTGCTTTGGCGGTGTGCTTAGGGTCGTTGTCGTGCTGAAACACCCATCCTCGACCCATCTTCAGCTCTCTCACTGAGGGAAGGAGATGTTGGTCCAGAATTCCACGATACAT